>NW_017727100.1:231379-271419 GCF_001865875.1 Lupinus angustifolius | reverse complement strand
CTATACTATACTGGTGTAACTCTGATATTTTTGTAAGCTCTGTATATTCGTTTCAATCTCGGTTGATTGTCGTGCAAGAAACCGAATCTGTCTATGTAATCTGAGCTGTTTTAATCGATTAAAGTGATTAAGTTAATCGATTATTTGTGTTCTGTTAATCGATTAATCTGGGGTTATTTCAGCATTAACTGTTGTTTTCGAAAAGCGGATACTCTGACCGCTACACCTATTCAACCCCCCCCTTCTAGGTGTATTTTAGCCACTGATACCTACCAGTAACAAAACCAAAGCAAATAGTTTTCAATCAAAAAGTGTTTGTTGTGCTCACATGTTCAAAGATATAACTTTTGAAGATATGTAAGTGTTTCACCCAATTTTCAACCATTTGAATGTAGTAATTTGAACTTGTTCTTTGTTTCACCTATTCTCTTAAAATTGCATTTTCAATCAAGGATCACTAAGGACTTGTTATTGGTTGTAATGAGGCTAGGCTTTGAAAAAAATCACGGATTTTATAGATATGCAAAAAATTTCAAGAGAAGAAAATTTTTCAAATTTTTTTCAACGAAGCACTTTAATCTTCTTTTCCCATAATTTCTTTTTCCAACCTCTTAAATTTTGAACCTTGGCTCTTTTTTGTCTTTTTCATTTTTTAATTTTCAATCTCTTTTTGTTTTTCTATTTTTTTGACAACTTTTATTGTTTTTTTGTAAAGAGATTGAAATTTTTTCGCTTTTCCTTTTTGAGAAGCCATGTCCACCAATTTCTCCCCAACTTACTATTTTTCAAAACTTTAAAAATTTATGCTCTCTTAATTAGAACTTTGTGTTCATGAGTTTGTTTGAAAAAAAAATTCACTTTGTTTGGCTCAAAGGGGCTTATTAAAGGATGATCCTATTTTTGGTTAGACTTTTTGGCCATTTGTGGTTTAACTAAAGAATAAACATGCATTGATTATTTCCTATCAATCTTATACAATTAAGAGAACTAAAGACTCAAGTAAGTTTAATTAGACAAACAAATGGCTACTTCACTTTTATTTTCACGTGTTTGACTCACTCCCTCACTTGGTTTGGATTTACACTTTTGTTTTTAAAAATGTTTGTAATAATCATGTTACACAATTTTAAAATTTCATTTGCAAAATTTTTTCTTGTTATGACATTACACAATTTTTTCACAAAATCGTTTAAGGCTTATATCTCATTTTGCTCAATGAAGCTTAAAAATTTGATTAGAAATTTTTCAATCATGCAATCTTTGTCAGTTTATTTCATTTAGCCAATTCAACTCAGGTTTCTAAAAATGTTTTGCTTTTTTTTTACAAACAAGTTACTTTCTAAATAAATGTAAATCCTACAAAAAATGATAAGTTCTTTATAATTTTCATATATTCATCAACCATGTTCCCATTCTTTAAATGATGGTTTGCCCTCAAGCCAATCAAAAAGTTGTTTTGTAAAGGAGATGTTTGATGAAGACGGAAAATTATTAAAATCTAAACAAGAAAAATTTGCAAACAATTAAACACACAACATAATTCACACTAGAAATAAAAACAAGGAATAAAATAACTAACCAATAACTAGGTTGCCTCCTAGTAAGCGCTCGTTTAACGCCAACAGTTTGATGCCTGTTTTTTAACTTGTACAGGTTGTGCTGATGCATTTCCGATGATGGAGCCTGATTCATCATCCAAGTATGATTTTAACCTATGTTTGTTCACTGTCCAAGTCGTCTGAGACTTTGGATCTACCAATTCAATTGCTCCATATTCTTTAACAAGTTTTATCACAAATGGTCTTGTCCATCTAATTTTAAATTTTCCCGGGAGCAATTTCAATCTTGAATTGACCAAAAACAACTTTTGGCACTCGTAAAAATCTTTTCTTCGAATTTTGGAGTTGTGATACTTTTTAGCCTTTTCTTTGTACAATCTTGAAGGTTCATAGGCTTGGAACCTCATTTCCTCTAGTTGATGTCATTGATTCTTTCTTTTTGGTCCTGCGTCATTTAAATCAAAATTTAAGAACTTAAGTGCCCAATAGACTTTATGTTCCAATTCAACTGGTAAATGACAAGCTTTACCATAAACTAGTTGGTATGAAGTTTGGCCTATTGGTGATTTAAATGCAGTTCTAGATGCCCCATAAAGTATCATCCAGCTTTTGTGACGAGTCTTTTCTTGAAGATGAGACTGTCTTTTCTCAAATTCTTTTTAGTTCTCTATTGGATACTTCATCTTGCCCATTGGTTTGTGGGTGATAAGGTGACACTACCTTATGTCTAAAATTGTAAAATTCCAAAGCGGGTAAAAAATATTCTTTTTCAAAATGAGATCCCCTATCACTTATGAGTACTCTTGATGTGTCAAAGCGGGTAAAAATATTCTTTTTCAAAAAATTTATAAATGTTTTTCCATCCGCTTTTGGTGTTGCTAATGCTTCTACCCATCTAGAAACATAGTCAACAACCACCAAGATATATTCATTTCTAAATGATGATGGGAAAAGACCCATGAAATCATTGCCCCAATTGTCAAAAATTTCTATTTCCAAAATATTTTGCAAGGGCATTTCATTTCTTTTCCAAATTCCGCCATATCTTTGGCAGGCATCACATTTTTGAACAAAATTTTTGGCATCTTTAAAACTAGTGGGACAGAAAAAATCAGATTGGAGAACTTTCACAACAATTCTTTCTTCATTATAATGTCCTCCATAGGCTGAATTATGGCAATGGCATAAAATTTTCTGAGCCTCCTTTGAATCCACACATCTTATGGTTATGATGTCGGTTCCTTCTTTGAACATATATGGTTCTCTAAGACATAATGATTGACTTGCTTGAGAAAATTTCGCCTTTGCTGATAATTGAAGTGATCAGGAATGATTCCCGAGGATTTCTAGTTGGCTATATTAGTAAACAATGGTATGTCTTGAATGAGAAATAGCTTTTCATCTGGGAAGACTTCAGCTATTTCTCTTTCTCCTTTTGTGACTTCTTCATTGATTAATTGAGACAAGTGATCTGCCACGACATTGTCTTTTCCACTTTTGTCACGGATTTCTAAGTCAAATTCCTGCAAAAGTAACACCCATTGTATTAACTTTGGTTAGGAGTCAGGTCTCTTTAGAAGGTATTTTATTGCGGCTAATAAGTGCCAAAAATGCCTAAATTTCGTACACTTTTTATGGCAGTTATCCTTGGAAAATTTGAGAAAACCAACTTAATCCAACATTTTTTTTGGGATAAAATATCACAATCTTGTGTATATATGCTTTGTGTATTTCATTTTTATTATATTTTGTAGAATTTAGGTGGAAAAGAGAAGAATTAATCAAGTACAAATAAAATGCTCAAAAGAGGCCAAAATGATCTACACATGACATGCTTATGCTTGCCGTGGCAAGCTATGTGCTTAGCCTGAAGCATGACTCAAAGACTTGGCCTATGTGGAAAAATATGGAGTCAACTTCAAGCTACTCACTAAACAGCTTAGCTTGGACCAAGCCCACACCTAGCTGAGCAGGACACCAACCTAGCATGGTCAAATCCAACCTAGCACAGTCAAAACACAAGACTGGCACAAGCAAACCTGCTCAAGCAGACAGCTTAGCAGAGCACCTGGACCGCCCAACTTGGCAGCACACACCTGACCAGATCAACAAGCACTAGGCCACATCACCATCAGCACGATCAAAGCTACTCAAGCATGCAGCTTAGCGGTGCCACATAGGAGCTTGGTGGTGTGCACCCAACAACTTGGTCAAGTTGACTTACCACCAAGAAACCATGACCTCATGCATGACCTCACTCCAAGTAGCCTCCATAGGCTTTTCAAAGGTAGCTCACAATAGCTGGACCAGTAGCTCACAACTAGCTTGGGTGAGTCAGCCCCAAGTAGGTGACTAAGCTGCTTGGCCATGACCAAACTCATGTTGAAGGGTTTGGTCTTCAGCTTGGCGGACAAGGAGAGGAGCTTGGCGGTTGGTAGAAACTCCTATAAATAGGAGGCACCTCAAAGGAAAAATTAATTCCTTCATACACACATTTTTCATACTCCACATTCCACTTCTCTCTAGAATCCGAAATTCTCTCTTCTTCTACACTTTCTTCTTTATAAATTCTTGGAGGATTTCTTCTCCAAAGTAGTTTAGGTAAGTTTATTTTGTAGTTTCTCATTAATTCAAGAGGAGAAGGAGTAATCAAATGAGGTGTAAAAATTCATTTTACAATCTCCTTTGTGCATGGTAAAATGTCTTAAATCCTTGGATTAAGATGGCTAATGCTCCTAAATTTTAGTTGAATTTTGGCTCACTAATATTTCTTGTAATATCTTGTTTCATTATATTGAATCATGTTTAAGTTATTACTTTGGCAATTTCAATTCTTTAGAAAGTGCTTAATGCGGTTTTAGCTTGATCACCTAAAACTTGATTTCAAGATCCAAAATGCTTCTTTTTAAAGTCTTGACAAATGAACTAAAAAGTAGGAATACACCTTAGTTCATTTTCCAAATCAAAGCATCCATTTAAGCAACTTGTAATCAAGGCTAATCAATGTTTATGGCGTCTGAAATAAGGCATGACAACTTATTTCGTCGAGTGGCAGTTTTCTATTGATTAGTGTATTTTGCAAGGTTTGAAAATCACTTTTTCTCGCTAGGGGACTGGGGGAAATTTTATGAATTGATGTATGGAATAACCAAAGTATATCACATAACTTTTATAAACATTTTTCATAGAAACATGTTAAGAAATATTTCCATCATTTAAACTAAATTTTCTCCTCAAGAATTTGTGCATAATAAGTTGTTTATGTTTATTTATGTTTACTTGTCAAAGTCCATAAACAAAATCGAACCAAAAATATGTTCAAACTTTATTAGTAATATAACATGTTTATAATAATGTTATATTAGGCATTTCCTTGTGATTCGACATAACCCTATACTACAATTGAATCTTGAAAGAGATGGTAATGTAAAATAGTATAGTGTTAACCTTCAATCAAAGTGCAATTTAATTCATAAATTGTATCTTTGTGAAAAGGAAAAATACACAGTTATGATGACTGATCTAACTACTAATTTTTATTTTTTGTCATTTATTTTCGCAACTAACATTTATTTTATATCATTTAAATTCTGCAACTAACATTTATTTATTGCTTTATTTATTTATTTATTGCTTTATTGCTTAGTCGAGTATCCATCTAGAATTAATCCAACAAAGCCGAGATGGTATCAAATTGTTAATAATTCAATAAAGTTAAGTTTTTTATTAAAGGAACATTCTTGAAACCATTATACCGATGTTAGAATTTATTCCAACAAAGTTGAGATGGCGAGCAAAGAATTGAACTGTCATTAAATAAATCAATCAGAAACTTGCCTCAATAAAGCAAGCAACCAAAACTCTTTCAACAACAGCGTGATTAGTAAAAACAATGAATTTGGCCCCAATAAAATAACTTCTTACAATAGCTAGCAATTCTTATTCAGTTGTGGCATAGTTAACTTGTGTCTCGTTTAAAACTTTACTAGCATAAGGTATTGCACGGAACCAACTGTGCAATCACTTGCATCACACATTAGTTCAAAAGGTAGATTCCAGTTAGGTGCAATTATGATAGGAGCAGTTACCAAGCATTTTTCAAAGTTTTGAATGCTTCTAAACATGAATTATCAAAATTAAAAACAGAATCTTTAAGGAGAAGATTGCAAAGAGGCTTTGTTATTTTGGAAAAGTACTTGATGAACCGACAGTAGAATCCAATATGTCCTAGAAAGCTTCTGATGCCTTTAACATTTGTTGGTGGTGGAAGCTTCTCTATGACGTTAACTTTTGCCTTATAAACTTTTGTTCCTTTTTCTGAAATTTTGTGCCCCAAAACAAGTCCTTCAGTGACCATGTAGTGGCATTTTTTCCAGTTCAACACCAATTTGGTCTCCACACATGTTTCTAACACTGTTTCCAGATTCTTTAGGCATAAGTCAAAAGAATCTCAAAATACAAAGAAGTCATCCAGGATATATGAGATTTGAATGTCCTACTTACCTCAACAAAGTTGATTCGGAAAAGAGCACTCCTCGGGACTTCAAGTCAAAGAAAGCCTACATAGTCTGGGACGTACCAGAGGAGGATACAACATCTAGCACCTCAGATGAAGAGGAGATCGCCAAGCTATGCCTAATGACCAGAACAAATGAAGCTTGCAACTCAGATTCAAAGGAGGTAAACAATGAGGTATACTCTGACACCTCATCTTCTTCTTCTAATGATTCACCTCCTTATGAGGACTTATATAATGCTTATGTCGAATTGCATGAAGAATTTAAAAAATTAGCTAGGATTAGTTCTGATAGAAAGCGAGTAATCATTCTAAATGAACATAAAATAGTTTTGTTACAAAAAGAATTAGATGAGCTTAAACTTGAAAATGAAACTTTAGATCTAATATTTTCTTGTAATACATGCAATTGCTCTAATGATAATTTATGTCAATCAACTGTTTGTGAATCTTGCGAGATTTTGAAAAAAGAGAATTTGAAGCTTAATGAGAAAGTCACAAAACTCACAGAGAGTCAAAATCAATTAGACACTATGCTTAGTCAAACTAGAAAAGTTTCTGATCATACTGGACTAGGATATATTCCTCTTATGCGTAGGAGAAGACCATATAGGAAACCTGTAACTCGACCAAATAAGAAATTTCATTACAATAAAGTTTCTACATGTTTCTATTGTGGCACACATGGCCACACTTCCTACTCTTGCTATATCAAGAAGTATGGTATACCTAGTGGTGTATATGTCAGGAATGTGATCTATTTATTGGGTACCTGAAAAAGGACCCAATATAAATTGGGTACCTGAAAAAGGTAAGTGATCTATTTTGTAGGTATGCCTACAAGCATATGGATAACATTGGTATCTTGATAATGGATGCCTGAGGCATATGACAGGAGATAGATAAAAATTCCTAGATCTATCATTGAAATAAAAAGGGTTTGTCACGTATGGAGACAACAACAAAGGAAAGATACTTGGTACCATGACAATTGGCAACTCAACCCAGGCAATGATCAAGAATGTACTATATGTTGAAGGCTTGGAGCAAAACCTATTGAGTATCAGCCAACTCTGCGACAAAGGTAATCGTGTATCTTTTGACAGTGAGTGTTGCATAATCCGTGACAATTTATCCAATAAGGTGAAATTTGTCGGACATTGTATTAATAACATCTATATGGTTAACCTAGAAGATGTCACGACATTTTCAAAATGTTTTGTGTCTAAAGAAAATGATATCTGGCTTTGGCACAGGCGCATCGCTCATATTCATGTAAGACATCTATGATCAAGAATGTACTATATGTTGAAGGCTTGGAGCAAAACCTATTGAGTATCAGCCAACTCTGCGACAAAGGTAATCGTGTATCTTTTGACCGTGAGTGTTGCATAATCCGTGACAATTTATCCAATAAGGTGAAATTTGTCGGACATTGTATTAATAACATCTATATGGTTAACCTAGAAGATGTCACGACATTATTTTCAAAATGTTTTGTGTCTAAAGACAATGATATCTGGCTTTGGCACAGGCGCATCGCTCATATTCATGTAAGACATCTAGTTAAACTATCCAAAAATAATTTGGTTGAGGGTTTACCAAAACTTGATTTTAAAACTCATGAAACTTGTGATACTTGTCAAAAATGTAAACAAGTTAAAAACTCTTTAGGTAAAAAGAATGTAATATCCACAATAAGACATGTGGTGCTTCTCCATATGGATTTGTTTGGACCTTCACAAATAATGAGTTTTGGTGGTAGTTTCTATGCTTTGGTAATTGTTGATGATTTCTCTAGATTCACATGGACATTATTTTTATCTTGTAAGAGTGATGCATTCAAATCTTTCAAAAACCTTGCCAAACAAATTCAAAATCAGTTTAATCTTAAAATTGTGTTCATTCGATCCGACCATGGTGGTGAGTTTGAAAACCACCAGTTTGATGAATTTTGTAATAAACATGGTATCATGCATCAGTTCTCGCCTCCTCGTACCCCTCAGCAAAATGGAGTTGTTGAAAGGAAGAATCGAGTTCTAGAGGAGCTTGCTAGAACAATGCTACACGAAAGCAAGGTTCCTAAGTACTTTTGGGCTGATGCAGTTCATATTGCTTGCTATGTGATAAATCGTATACTCTTGAGGCCTACTTGTTTCAAAACTCCTTATGAACTTTTAAAAGGCCCAAAACCTAATATTGCACATTTTCATGCTTTTGGATGTGAATGCTTTATTTTAAATAATGGAAAAAGAGCACTAGGAACATTTGACTCAAAAGCAAATGAGGGTATTTTTTAGGGTATTCATTGCATAGTAAAGCTTATCGAGTGTTTAATAAATATTCCATGCAAGTAGAAGAGTCTGTACATGTTCATTTTGATGAATCTTCTCCAAAAGAGAAGAGAAATGTATTTTCTGATGATGTTGTAGGTGTTTAGAAGAAGCATACTCTAAGGCCATGGACCAGTACAAAGAAGAACAAGCAGAGCAAATTGTCCAAGATGAGCATCAGGACATGCCAATCGCGTGGAAGACTAAGAAAGACCATCCACTTGACAAAGTTATAGGTGATATCTCTACGGGGGTGGTAAGTCGTAGTTCTTTACATAATTTTTGTAACTTTTTTGCTTTCGTATCTCAAATCGAGCCAAAGACCATCGATGAGGCCATTGAGGATGGGCACTGGGGTATAACCATGCAAGAAGAGCTAAACCAGTTCTAGCACAATAATGTATGGGACTTGGTCCCTAAGCTAAAAGAACATCTAGTGATTGGTACTAGACAGGTCTTCCGAAATAAACTTGATGAATCTGGCTTGATCATTAGAAATAAGGCTCGCTTAGTGGCCAAAGGCTACAACCAGGAGGAAGGCATTGATTATGATGAGACTTACGCTCCTGTAGCCAGATTAGAGGCCATTAGGATGCTTCTATCCTTTGCATTGATTATGAACTTTAAGCTCTTTCAAATGGATGTTAAGAGTGCCTTTCTGAATGGCTACATTCAAGAGGAGGTGTATGTTGATCAACGTCCCGACTATGAAAATTTTAAATATATGAACCATGTATATAAGCTCAAGAAGACTCTCTATGGCCTGAAACAGGCTCTTAGAGCTTGGTATGACAGATTGAGCTCTTTCCTTTTGGAAAACGAGTTCGTGAGGGGTATGGTTGATACTACCCTCTTTATCCGTAGATTAGATGATCATGTATTATTAGTTCAAATATACGTTGAAGATATAATTTTCGGATCTACTAATGACATTCTTTGTAGATAATTTTATGAGATGATGCAGGGAGAATTTGAGATGTCGATGATGGATGAGTTAAGTTTCTTCCTTGGGCTACAATTTAAACAAATGGAAAGTGGCATCTTCATTCAACAATCAAAATACTGCAAGGAGTTACTCAAAAAGTTCGACATGGAAAATGTAAAGAAGATTCTACACCTATGGCGTCCGCTTATTATCTAGACAAAGACGAAAAGGGAAAAGCTATTGACGTAACAGAGTATCGAGGGATAATCGTCCCTTTATTATATTTGACTGCGATTTGCCCTGATATTAATGTTTAGTGTTTGTATGTGTGCTAGATTTCAAGCATTACCTAAAGATTCACATTATAATGTTGTTAAACGCATCATGAGATATTTAAAAGGAACAATAAGTATGGGATTTTGCTATCCTAGGGATGCATCATTATCCTTGGTAGGATATTCCGATTCTGACTTTGCTGGATGTAAGCTAGATCGAAAGAGCACTAGTGGGACTTGCCACTTACTAGGCAGTTCCTTAGTTGCATGACACAGTAAAAAGCAAGCATGTGTTGCTTTGTCCACCGCCGAAGCAGAATACATTGTCGTCAGTGTGTGTTGAGCTCAAATCCTATGGATGAAGCATCATCTTAAGTACATTGGTCTTCAACTAGAAAAGATCCCCATTAAATGTGATAATACAAGTGTCATAAACCTATCCAAGAATCTCGTTTTGCATTCGAGAACCAAGCATATAGAAATTAGACATCATTTCCTGCGTGATCATGTTCAAAAAGGCGATTGTGTACTTGAATTTTTTGAAACTACTAAGCAATTAGCTTATATTTTCACCATGCCCCTCTCACGAGATACTTTCTATGTTCTTCGAAGAGAACTTGGAATCCATGATGAAAAATATCTTGATTAAAATCGTCTAACTCTTTATTATGTGCTTCGCATGCTAAATGTCTAATATGCTTCAAAATGAATATTTGTTGAATGCATTCTATTCCTAATATGATTTATGATCTAGTATAATTTGCTCTATATGTATGTATGTTTGCATAAAATTGTTTGACATATGTTTGAAATCGTTGCATGCTTCTAAATCTCAAAAACCCTCTTGATTCTACAAATCCGATGATTATTAATCGAATAACCATGAGTCTTAATCAATTAAAATGAGTTGCAGTAGCCAACACTTATGTTTTCACAAAATTTAATCGATTAATGTCCCATCTTAATCGATTACTTGGGCTCATTTTTCTGAAAATCTGGAATTTTAACTATGAGTAATCGATTAAGTACTACTCTTAATCGATTAACCGCAATAGATAAAGTAGAACCAAAAGCGTTTTTGCCATTCTTTCAAAACCTCTCTATCCCATTTTCTCTCAAAATCTCAGAGGCAACAACATAATCTGAATTCTTAGCCAAAAAGGAGAATAAACCTGACCCTCTACCCACATTGTACTTCATTCCATCTCATTTCCTCTCAAATTTGTCCAAGAAATCCCACTTTCCCAATCCCAAACCCTAAGGTTAGGTTCCCCCGAAAAATCCTTCATCAACTTGGTTTTTGCAATCAAATGGAAAGAGGATATTCAAAAAGGATTAAGACAACTGCTCAACGCCCACAAAAGACTCCTATTCCTACACCACCGAATCTGAATGTGAGGAAGGACCATGGAGACCCCTACTCCTCTCTCATACTACAGGAGACTCGGTTGTCAAAGTTTTAGGGAAGGATACCAACTTACATCAGGTATGCCGATTTAACCTGGATGGCGGAACAAAATTTTGAGTTTCCGCAAGGTATGCAAGCTCAAAGAGCTGTCACCTTTTTGGAATTAAAAGGAAATATTTACCCTGCTTTAGTTAGAGAATTTTATGCCAACTTTAGATACAAGGATGACAAGTATTGGTCTATGGTTTCTGGAAAATTGTTTGAGCTGAGTGAGGATATTTTCATGAATGTGGGAGGTTTTTCCACCAATGGTGCTAGCATTGGTAATTGTGACTAGGTCAAGAATTCATTCGATGCTGCTGAGGTTTACAAGTCTTGCTTGAGAGGTCCCCATCTGTATATCCAAGGAAAACTGACAAAAGTTGGGTCATTATATGTGGAAAATAGACTATTACATTATTTGATAGCGTACATCTTAGTTCAAAGAAACACAAATCATGCACAACCCATTGTGAATGATTTAAGGTTTATGTATGCTGTTAAGGAAAATGTTATGATTAATTGGTCTGAGGAGATTTTGAAGGTCATGTATAGTGTATCAACATTACAATCCAAGCTACTTCTTTATAGCATATTCATTTCGAGGATCATCGATTAGCTGCATATTGATGTGTCTGAACCATCATCATGGAGTCTTCTGATAAAGATCACCTGGTTGGTAAAAGTTTGATCCATAAGATGGGTATTTACAAGTATGGGAATAGTTGGCAATACCAAGAGGATTACAACACTACTGTGGAATTGGACTTATCTGGAGATGAGGATCAAGCAGGAATGGATCAGCATAATGCAGGAACTCAGGGGGAGTCGTCTGGAACAGCACCACACGTACCACCCTTTGGATTAGCTTAGTTGGATGCAATGGAGCAAAGGTTGTATAATAGAATGGATATACATTTTCAGACCTTGAAGGAATCTTATCATACAGATTTGGAGCAATTGGAGGAACGTCAGGTCGCCTACATTGATAACCACTATCAGTCTATGAGGAGCTTTGTTCAAAACAGTGTTGAAGCGCAGACCGATAGGTTATGTGCAGAATTTGAGAAGCTGAGAGTCCTCATCCAGGGAGATAGTAGTCTGACAGTTCCTGATGACAAAGACCTTCCTCCGCATCCTTAGATTAGAAGACCTTAGACCCTAGGTTTCCTTTGGTTTAGTTATTCTATAGGCTAATTTCAAGTATTTTGTTGTTTTGTACTCTTGAGATATATTTTTCTTTTTGCTTTTATTGGGTTGTAATCTTTTCTATCTACTTTTTCTGAACACTTATCACTTGGTACGCATGAGATTGAACTTTTAATCATTATTGGTTTTGTATTATATTGCTTATATCATATGTGTATCTATGTCACATATAGTATGAATTATGTTTAATGGTACTTGACCATGACTGGTTATTTGCATCTATCCTAATTGATTGAGCTTGTTGTATACATATTATGATAATAATGCCTTATCATTCCATGTTTAATTGGTCATTGTATAACCTTTCATGCCATTAACCTTGTTCATTTACTGTATTCTGTCATTTTAATCGATTAACTCATACTCTGAATCAATTAAATCCGTGTAAACATGTGCACTTGTTCAAGCTTCCTTCAACTGGTTAATTAATTGAACTCCCAAATTTAATTGATTGATTATAGTTTTGATTTCACTATATAACTCTTCTTACTTTTGACGAGATTGACTCGTTTATCTTTTTAATAATGTCAAAAGGGGGAGAAAGGTTGCTTTGTTGTTTGATGTGGTTTGCAGGTTGTAAATAATATCCAGCTTCCGTTGTCCAACTATGCGCGTTAATTCTGAAATTAACAACCACACATTTTATAACCATCATCAAGCTATGCATCAAAACAAGATTTGGTGTGGAGTTTGTCATCATCAAAAGGGGGGATATTGAAAGTGCAAAGTGTCAAAGTGTTGCACTATTAGATTGCCTATGTTTTGAGGAAGACCAGGATTTAGTGAAAGCTTGAAGACGACTCAACAAATCAACATGCCATGGACTCAAGGATCTCATATCTAGACTAGTTCCTACAAGAGTCATTTTTAGAGTCTTAGATATTGAGTCTAGGTTAGGTAAACCTAGGTACAATTCTCACAAGTCTTAAAAATAATCAAATCATTAACATGAAACATGCCATCTAGAGTATTATATGTTCATGCATTAATCATACATGTTATTTGTGCATCTTAGGCATAATATATTGGTAAAACATGTATAGTTGATAATAATAACATATAGGTAGTTTACCATTTAATCATTTAGCTGAAAAATATGCCAGTTAATCGATTAAGGAAGGTGTTAATCGATTAACATGAATTCGGTTTTCACAAATAACTGAAAACCTGAAATCAATTATTATCAACATCCCGTTAATCGATTAAAAGGGCACTTAATCGATTAACTGGGTCTTAGAAAGGTTTTCCATATAAACTATGTTTTTAGGTCTTGCACCATACATCATATCATTCATTTTTAGAATTGCTAGTTGCACATTTTTCGTGCTCATTTGTGTCATTTAGGCAAAGAGAAATGCATTGTGTGATAGTATCATGTTTAGGATTTAATTGTGATCTAATTGCATGTGATTAATGTGTTAACATTTGCTATCTTTTCTTGCATGATTCTTGCATTTCTTTAGAAGAATTCTAGGATAGAAATTCTCTGTTTCCGCACATCAATTAACTCATACATATTCATGTTTACGTGTGAGTCTTGTATAGGGTTTTTAGCTGAGTTTTAATTGTGATATTTTGAGCTACATTGTTCTTGATAATACTCTGTTTTTGTACTGTTTTCGTGTTGTAATAAGGGAAGTCGTCTCTCGGTGTCTTACCACCTAAGAGACTCAATGAGTCTTCACCAACACTTAGAGGTCTTTAGTTTAGAACGTTTTCTTGGCTAGGGCTAGAGCATAAGAAAGGTTTTCTTAGGCGATTAGGTGAGTCAAACCAAGAAAGTGGGTTAATGGATTCAAGAAGAGAGCATCTAAGTTTGTTTATTGGAAGTGTGCATGTAACAATAAATTCGTTTGAATATTAGTGAAGAAAATCTTCCGAGATCAGAAGGGGAGGCCTGGATTTTGCAAGTGGACCCGCAAACGAACCAAGATAAAATTCCTTGTTGCATGCTTTTTCTATCCTTAATCTCTTTAAACTTCAAGTTGTAACATTACCTAATTTTAGCTAATAATTTGGATATTGTAACTTTGCTATATTGAGTTTAATTCTATTCAAGTATATTTGCTTTATCTGTATCTGATTATTGATGAGTGGTTGATCAATAAGCCATTCCGCAACCTACTATCTTCTATGAGTTAATCGATTAAGACAGGGTGTTAATCGATTAACTGGGGCTTTTTCTAGAATAGGGCTTCGGTGCAAAAGGCGGTAATTGGTAATCGTGACACCTATTCAACCCCCCCCCCCTCTAGGTGTGTTATGTCCATTGATACCTAACAAGGGGTATCAAAGCTAGTACGACGTGCTAGCTCAACCGCATACGCGTGATCCTTAAGGGAAAACAAATGGGTTTCACCAACCTCTTTGGCGGAGATGGCACATCCATTAACCGCCTCCCGTATTCAATGGCGTGGGATACGCCTACTAGAAAGTTCGGATGAAGATATTCATTGAAGCCATTGACTCGAATATTTGGGAATCTGTGGTCAACGGGCCTTTCGTCCCAAAGCATTTAGTGGACGATGAATCGAAATAAAAGCCTAAGAGTCTATAGACCGATGATGAACGTAAAAAGGTTCAATAGAAACTATGTGCTATAAACATCATCACATCAGTCCTATCATATGATGAATTCTTTCGGGTTTCGCAATGTCAAAGTTCCAAAGAAATGTGGGACTCTTCACAAGTGACTCACGAAGGCACTAGTGAAGTCAAGCGTGCCAGGATGAATGCCTTGACACATGAGTATGAGCTTTTTCGTATGTTACCATGTGAATCTATTGGCGACATGCAAAAGCGATTCCCACACATAATAAACCATTTAGTTGCTCTAGATAATTTTTTTACCAAAGGAGAATTAACTAATAAAGTTTTGCATTATCCTGACAGGAGATGACAACCTTAAGTAACAGGTATCATGGAATCCAAGGATCTTGACTCCATGCTTTTGGAACATTATTTGGAAAGCTTCAAGAGCACGAGATGAAACTTGGACGCTTGACGATGCATGAGGAATTAGATCGCAAAAAGAAAAGCATATCCCTTAAAGTAACAACGTCTCAACCTATTGAAGAGAAAGAAGATGTTGAGTCTTATTCAGACAATGATGATGAAACGTTGAGCCTCCTCGTACGAATATTCGGGAAATTCTTAAAGAAAGGTGACTTTAAACATTTTCAGAAGAAATAAGCGCGTGAGTCAACTAGAAAAGGCAAAGGTAACAAAGAGCGCTTCACCTGCCACAAATGTGGTAAGCTAGGACATATGAGATTTCAATGTCCTACTTACCTGAACAAAGTTGATTCAAAAAGAGCACTCCTCGGGACTTCAAGTCAAAGAAAGCCTACATAGTCTGGGACGTACCAGAGGAGGATGCGACGTCAAGCACCTCAGATGAAGAGGAGACCGCCAAGCTATGCCTAATGACCAGAACAAATGAAGATTGCAACTCAGATTCAAAGGAGGTAAATAATGAGGTATACTCTGACACCTCATCTTCTTCTTTTGATGATTCACCTCCTTATGAGGACTTATATACTGCTTATGTCGAATTGCGTGAAGAATTAAAAAATTTAGCTAGGATTAGTTGTAATAGAAAGTGAGTAATCATTCTAAATGAACAGAAAATAGTTTTGTTACAAAAAGAATTAGATGAGCTAACACTTGAAAATGAAACTTTAGATCTAATATTTTCTTGTAGTACATGCAATTTCTCTAATGCATATTTTTCGTGCTCATTTGTGTCATTTAGGCAAAGAGAAATGCATTGTGAGATAATATCATGTTTAGGGTTTAATTGTGATCTAATTGCATGTGATTAATGTGTTAACATTTGCTATCTTTTCGTGCATGATTTTTGCATTTCTTTAGAAGAATTCTAGGATAGAAATTCTCTATTTCCGCACATCAATTAACTCATACATACATATTCATGTTTACGTGTGAGTCTTGTATAGGGTTTTTAGCTGAGTTTTAATTGTGATATTTTGAGCTACATTGTGCTTGATAATACTCTGTTTTTGTACTGTTTTTGTGTTGTAATAAGGGACGTCGTCTCTCGGTGTCTTACCACCTAAGAGACTCAGTGAGTCTTCACCAAGACTTAGAGGTCTTGAGTTTATAACATTTTCTTGGCTAGGGATATATCGTAAGAAAGGTTTTCTTAGGCGATTAGGTGAGTCAAACCAAGAAAGTGGGTTCTTGGATTCAAGAAGGGAGCATCTAAGTTTGTGTATTGGAAGTGTGCATGTAACAATATATTCGTTTCAATATTAGTGAATAAAATCTCCCGAGGTCAGAAGGGGAGGCATGGATGTAGTTTTCAAGTGGACCCGCAAATGAACCAGGATAAAATTCCTTGTTGCAGGCTTTTTCTATGCTTAATCTCTTTAAACTTCAAGTTGTAATATTGCCTAATTTTAGCTGATAATTTGGATACTGTAACTTTGCTATATTGACTTTAATTTTGTTCAAGTATATTTGCTTTATTTGTATCTGACTATTGGTGAGTGGCTGAGCAATAAGCCATTCTGCAACCTGCTCTTTTCTGGGAGTTAATCGATTAAGACAGAGTGTTAATCGATTAACTGAGGTTTTTTCCAGAATAGGGCTTTGGTGCAAAAAGCGGTAATTGGTAACCACGACACCTATTCAACCTCCCCCCTTCTAGGTGTGTCCTGTCCACTGATACCTAACACTTTTTGTAAGCATAGACACCAAAAGGACATGTAAATGTTGTCTTTTCTTGGTTTTGTGGATCCACAATAATTTGGTTGTATCCCGAATATCCATCAAGGAAGTATTAGAAGGCTCGTACTGATAATCATTCAAGCATATGATCCAGGAAGTGTAAGGGAACATGACCTTTTCTGGTGGCTGCATTGAGTTTATGATAATCAATGCACACCCTCCAACCAGTAACAACTCTAGTTGGAATGAGTTCATTGTTGTCGTTTCTGATTACCATCATTCCTCCTTTTTTCGGCACCACTTGAACAGGATTTACCCATTTGCTGTCCGAAATGGGGTAAATTTTTCCAGCTTCTAACATTTTGACCTCTTCTTTCTAAACAACTTGTTTCATCGTCGGATTGAGCCTTCTTTGTGGTTGAACCACTAGTTTGTGATCATCCTCCATCATGATTTTTTGCATGCAATATGAAGGACTGATTCAATTCAAATCTTTTAGAGTCCAACCAATCACCTATTGGTGTTTCTCCAAGACTTGTCCCAACTTTTGTTCCTCCAAGGTGGAAAGTGAATTACTGTTGATGACTGGTTTGATGGTGTTTCCTTATAAGAATACATATTTTAAATGCAAAGGTAACTCCTTGAATTCCAGTTCATTTTCTTCTTTGTCATCTCCACCTTGTTCTTTTTCAGGCTTTGTTAATGGAGAAATTTGATCATTAGAAAGACTTCTGATTAAATTTTATTTTTCTCCTTCCTCCAGATTGAGTTCTTGCATCTCCCAAGAGTCATGAGGTTGAGGTTGTTCTTAGCAAATTTCTTCAAGGATATCGATCTGAAATCATTCCCCTTTTTCTCTTGGATGATGCATCACCTTCAAAATGTCAAACTGAATTTCGTCATTTTCCACTCGAACTATTAGTTTTCCATTTTCCATGTTTATCCCCATAATTTTTGTCCTCATGAATGGTCGTCCCAAAATGAGTGGGATTTCCACATCTTCGGAGATATCAATCACAGCAAGATCCACATGAATCAAGAATTTATCAACTCTTACCAACACATCTTTTGCAACCCCTTCTAGATACTTGATGGATCTATTGGCTAGTTGCGGAGAGAATCTTGTTGGCTTTAATTAGAACCCTCTAATTCTCCATATCATGGATAGTATCATTAAGCTAACACTTGCCCCAAGATCAACAAGTGCTTTGCTTATTGAAACTGTTCCAATTGTGACTCGAATAGTCACACTTCCTGAGTCCTTCAGCTTATGAGGAATGTTGGTTTGAATGATTGCACTACAAGTTGCATTAAGCTGAATAACTTCTTTCTCCTAATAGCTCCTATTCTTTGAGAGTAGTTCATTCATAAATTTTGAGTATGTTGGCATTTGTTCCAAGGCTTCGGAAAATGGAATGTTGATTTGCAATGATTTGAAGATTTCTATGAACCGAGCAAATTGCTCCTCCTTTTTGGCTTTTGATGGAGCTGTGAGATAGGGTATTATTTTTCTGAACTAGCGGGTATTGTTTTTCTTATTTTTGCACCATACTAGTTTCTGGTACATCTATTTTTTTATGTATATTTTTTTATTTTCCTTTTCCTTCTTCTCTTTCTATTTATTTTTCATTTTCAATAACCCTTCCCACCATTTTTCCACTTCTGGTTATAATACTTTCGCAATGTTCTGAAATAGCTTAATGATGTTCAGCTATGTGTCTAATCTGATCCTCCATATTTTTGATAGCATCATTATGCTTTTTTGATGCCTAATGGTGGTCTTCATGAATTTCTCCAGTATTTCCTCCAGTTTGTTTTGATTTTCGTAAGATGGTTGTTGGTCATTGATGAAGTAGACCTTCTTTTGATTAGCACAACCGTGACACCAAAAGTTTTGTTCCTTTGTGTTCTCTAGATGATTTGGTAGTTCTTGTAACTTTTGATGTACCTTGCCGAGCTTCTGCTGAAACTCCTTGATGAAATTTTTTATTTCAGTTTCGATATCAAGATGTTGGTCCATTTTGCTGAAATGAAAACACCAAAAAGGATATCTGTCTATTTCCAAAGAAAGATTAGTAAGAAAAGAAATTAATTTACAAAGTTTGTATTTTACATTTGTATGCAAATTAAAAATTTAATTTGTAAAAAAAAAAGGAAAGTGAAAATTTTTATGCACAATTATTAATGATATAATACACTATATAAAAATTTTTATTAAAACACAATTCCTCTGCAGCGACGCCAATTCGTTGAAAGCAGATTTCGTTACAACTCAATTCCATTTGTTGCAAGTTTATTTATTTAATTAAAGTGATGAGTGATGAACAATTTATTTAATTAGTGACTTTATTTATTTACTCCCTTTTCGGCTTCCTTTTAACCATACATAAAGGTCGATTTCATTTTATTAAGTTAACCATACCATTTCCTACGAAAATTTGGTATCAAAGAATAATAAAATGAACAAAAGAATAAAGTTAGTAGTTAACTGTACCGCTTCTTTCAAAAGGTTGGTATAAAAATAAAAGAATAAAGCAATAAATAAATGTTGGTTGCAGAAAAGTAAATGAAAAAAAATTAATGTTAGTTGCGGAAAGTAAATGTCAGAAAGTAAATGTTAGTTGCGAAAAATAAATGTTAGATGTTAGATTTATTATTTATCACCCTTTTAATGTCAAGTAACAATACATTGATTGATAGCACTTTTTGCATATTATTCCTATGTACAACGTTACAAACCATGAATTGGTTTGAACTTTTGTTTTTAGGAATCCTTAATCACTTATTTGAGAATGGTTTGAAAATTTAGGCAAAATGACATAGCTTAGAAAATAATGAAGCAAACAGTCCTCAAGTTTAAGATGTCCATCAAATAGGATATCTCTATTCTTAACAGTCTCACCAAAGCCCTGTTGCTTATGCATTTCTATTTCCCCTTTTGAAATTCTACACAGAGAATAGTAAAAATCTTTTTCAATCGTAGTTATCCCATTCACAAAACAAGGCCGAAACCTGTTGTGCTACCTTGAGTGGGTATGTTACAACACAATGGACTAAAAGTTTTCAAATCCAAAACAATGTCTTTTCCTTTCACATAGGAAGTAAGAGAGTTTTTCCAGAAGTTCAAGTTGTAGTAAAATACTCTAACAAGTTCAGGATAAATATCATTTATTCATAGCAAAAATTGAAAATGTTTTTTTGTCGTACAAGATAAGGGAAAAGAAAATCTTTAATCTCAAAGTCCCGACATTACCGTATTTTGAAGTAAATATGGTTCGTCCATAGAAGTGTTTTTCGAAGACTTTGCGTTGTTCATCGTTTGCGAGAAGTCTTGTTAAAACTAGAGGGTTAGACTCCAAGGATGAAGTCCCTTGCTTCTTTTGAGTCACATTAGTGCGTTGCTTCTTTGTTCTTGAAGAAGATGCCATGGATTGGGTTTTTGAAGGTTCTAGGTTTTTGTGTTTGATAGATTTGGGATTTTTTTATTTGGTCCACTAATCACGAAAATGATGGTATATAAGTGTTTAGAATTGAAAATGTATTATGAATGGACACAAAAATCACTCAAAACGGATAAAAAATGAATATTTTAGAGTTTTGAGGGGGTGTTACATGAGTGAGAGAGAAGGAGGAAGAAGATGAGTTTGAAAAAATGCAGAAACTCATATATATATCTGCACAGAGTAATCGGTTACTCAGTTTTAAAATTTTAAAAATTTCAAACAGTAGCTTTGAGTAATCGATTACAGTATTTGAGGAATCGGTTAATGAAACTCCCTGTTCAACCTGCAATCGGTTACTCTCCAGTGTAATCGATTACTGACCCCTGAAGAAATTAATTTTACGCATTTTTATGCTATGAAAATGATTTTTGACCCAAAATTTAAAAGTTTTAAACATAAATGAACACATTTAAGTACAAATAGGCATTAGATAAACATAATGAAACACACATATAATTATATAATCATGTTAAGATAGGTAAGCTTCATCAAGAATGCCTAATTCACGTCTAGTTTTATAAAAAGGTTCTTTAGCAAAGGGTTTAGTGAAAATATATGCTAGTTGGTTATAAGTATGAAGAATTCTACAGTCACATCTTTCTTTTGGACATGGTCCCTAAGGAAGTGATGCCTTATATCTATGTGTTTGGTTCTAGAATGCACAAATGGATTCTTTGATGTTTATAGCACTAGTATTGTCACATTTTAGAGGAGTGCAGCCTAAGTCTAAGCCATAATCTCGTAATTGTTGTTTAAGCCACAACAGTTGGGCACAACAACTACCTGCTGCTATATATATTCAGCTTCAGCAGTGCTTTGGATAACACATGCTTGTTTCTTGCAAGACCAAGAGACTAAAGTATTTCCTAAAATATGACAAGTGTCACTTGTACTTTTCCTCTCAGTTTTGCATCCAGCAAAATCTGAATCTGAATAACCAACCAAATCACATATACTTCCTTTTGGATACCACAATCCCACGTCAGTTGTGCCTTTAAGATATTTCATGATTCTCTTAACAACAACTAAGTGTGATTCTTTTGGTTTAGATTGATAGCGTGCACACAGACATACACTAAACATGATATCAAGTCTATTGGCAGTTAAATATAAAAGAGATCTAATTATACCTTGATACTTTGATATTTCAATGCATTTTCCAGATTCATCTGTATCACTATAAGTACCGGATCCCATAGGAGTAGCTATTGGCTTGCAGTCATCCATATCAAATATTTTCAGCAAATCTCTGCAATACTTGAATTGACTTACAAAAATTCTATTATCAAATTGTTTTATTTGTAATCCAAGGAAGTAATTCAACTTCCCCATCATGGACATTTCAAACTCTTCTTGCATCATTTTGCCAAAATCACTACACAAAACCTCATTAGTAGAATAAAAAATAATATCATCTACATAAATTTGAACAAGAAGAGTATGATGATTTATTTTCTTTATAAAGAGTGTAGTGTCGACCTTTCCTTTGGTAAATCCTTTTTCAAGTAGAAAATTTGTTAGACGATCATACCATGCACGTGGAGCTTGCTTCAAGCCATAGAGAGCTTTCTTTAATTTGTAAACATGAGAAGGATGTTTGTGTTCTTCAAAATCAAGAGGTTGTTCTTCAAACGCTTCTTCTGGAATATATTCGTTGAGGAAAACACTCTTTACATCCATTCGATATAACTAAATATTCAAAGAGCAGACATATGCAAGTAATAGCCTAATAGCTTCAAGTCTAGCAAACGAAGTGAAGGTTTCATCAAATTCTATACCTTCTTCCTGATTGTATCCTTGGGCTACTAGTTTAGCTATATTTCTAACAATAATACAATTTTTATCAGATTTATTTTGAAATACCCACCAAGTTCCAATAACATGCCTGTTTTTCGGTCTAGGAACAAGTTCCCAAACTTTATTTCTCTCAAACTGGTTTAATTCTTCTTGCATTGCAAGAATCCAGTGTTTATCCTCGATTGCATCAACAATCTTGGAGGGTTCTATTTGAGAGACGAATGCCATGTTAAGACTTGTATCTTCTAGCATTAAGAACGGGTAGTAATACCCTTGCTAATATCATCAATGATGTTGTCAATGGAATGAGCTCGATGAGTTCTCCATTCTTTTGGTAAATCAGAGTGAATATGCTCTTCTTGAGAGGATAGATTATCATCCATTTTCAAATGCTCAGATTTAGTTGTAGAATCAATAATAGACTTTTTATTAGACGGGGAACTTGGCAAGTCCTCTTCATCAAGAGTTAACCCATCCTTTATTAGAAGATTTATTTCATCAAAAGATACATCAAACATGCCTTCATCAAATTTTGCATCAAACATGCCTAATTTATCTTTACCATTATTTAAAACAAAGAATTTACAACCAAATACATGCAAATAAGAAATGTTTAGTTTTCTACCTTTAAAGAGTTCATAGGGGGTTTTCTTAAGAATTGATCTTATAAGAACTCGATTTGAAACATAACATGCAGTACTTACTGCATCAGCCCAAATATATTTTGGGAGGTTAGTTTCGTTCGATATTGTACGAGCCAGTTCTTCTAAAGATCGATTCTTTCTCTCTACAGTACCATTTTGTTGTGGAGTTCTAGGAGCAGAAAAATTGTGTTGATGCCAAGATCATCACAGAATTCTTCTAACGAAGAGTTTTAAAATTCTCCCCTATGATCACTTCTTATAATAGCGATTTTTAGTGATTTTTCATTTTGAACTCTTTTAGCATAAATGCTAAAGGCTTTGAATCCCTCATTCTTATGAACTAAGAATATAGTCCAAGTATATCTCGAAAAGTCGTCTACTATAACAAGATCATAGTAGTTACCACCATAACTTTTTGTCCTTGAGGGGCCAAATAAGGCCATGTGCAGTAACTGCAATGGTCTATCGGAAGAAACCATGTGCTTAGGTTTAAAATAAGTTTTTGTTTGTTTACCGATTTGACAAGAACTACATAGTTTGTCTTTAACAAACTTCATTTTGGGTAAACCAACAACTAAATATTTCTTTATGAGTTTATTCAAATGGTCCATATGAATATGAGCAATTCTCCTATGCCAAAGCCATACATCATCATTGTCATTAGTAACTAAATATGTTATTGGTAAAGATGAGTCTATGTCAATCATATATATATTATTTATCCTTTTACCAATGAGTTTAGAGTTTTGAGAATTCTTACTTTCGATGATGCACTTACCCGTGTAGAATGCCACATGAAAGCCTTTGTCATATAATTGACTTATGCTTAGTAGGTTGTGCTTGANAAACATGTTATTGGTAAAGAGGAGTATATGTCAATCATATATATATTATTTATCCTCTTACCAATAAGTTTAGAGTTTTGAGAATTCTTACTTTGGATGATGCACTTATCCATGTAGAATGCCACATGAAAGCCTTTGCCACATAAATTACTTATGCTTAGTAGGTTGTGCTTGAGTCCTTTAACATACAATACACCTTTATAGTTGTTGAGGGTGGCTTTCCGATTCTACCAACTCCAAGTATTTTTCCTTTGTTATTATCGCCATATGTGACATAGCCTTTGTCCCTTGGAGTAAGGACAGAGAACTTATTTCTATCGCCCATCATGTGCTTTGAGCAGCCGCTGTCCAAGTACCATAAGTTGTACGCGACTCTCAAATTATCCTGCAAAACAGATTAAGTTTTATTAGGTACCCAATATTCTTTGGGTCCTACCTGGTTAGTACCTTTCTCAATCCATCTATAATGACCTAGGGGTACACCATATTTTCTAATTATGGAAGTATTTGGTGTATGCCCATAGTTTTTACAATATGTACAAGTGGGTTGATGGTTATGTATCCTAGATTTATTATTACTATGTTCAAATGCATGGATACGTTGTTTATGAAAGTTTATCTTTGTTGGGACACTTTGTTTCTTAGAAACATGGCTTTTTGAATAGCCAAGACCTCTTCGCTCTGTTGAGTGTCTTTGATAATTAATGATCTTTTCCACACTTTTACTGCTCTTGTTCAGCTTATTAAGTTCAATACTTAATGTTGAAACTTTATTTCAAGAGCAATGCAATTTTGACATGAAGATGGTGAGGGTTTGTTTCTAAATACATCTAACTCAGTTTTTTGTTCTAGAAACATTTTTGTGAGTTTGACATATTCATCATGCAACTCATTAAATGCAGTTTGTAATTCAGAAGAATATAGTTTAGTGTCGTTTACCTCTTCATCATTAGAATGATGAGATGCCATTAAAGAGATATGTGCTTGTTCTTCATTTTCTTGCTCAGAGGCGGAACTGGTATCATGGTCTTCCCAAGTAATATAGGCTCTCCGTCTAGTCCTCATTTCATTCTTCCCTTTGAAAGAATTCTTTTTCAGGTTTGGACAGTTCATCTTCATATGGTCAGGCTTGCCACATTCAAAGCATGTGAAGTTTTGCTTTGAAGTGGAGGCGTCATTGTTCTTGGTGAATTTCCTCATTTGTCCACTTTTAGCACTCTTGTTCCTTTTAAGGAAATTGCTGAACTTATTTACAAGAAGACTCATGTCTTCCATCTCTTCCTTCTCAGATTCATCTTCTGATGATTCATATTTGTCTACTTTTGCCATGAGAGTGATATTCTTCTTTTTCTTCTCTTGCTCTTCATGTTGGTCAAGTTGGCTGAATTCTAAATCTTGTTCCTGCAATTTACCAAACAAAGCAGCCAATGACATTTTTGATAAACTTTTCTTTTCAGAAATGGTTGTTACCTTTGGTTGCCACGTTCTGGTGAATGATCTAGAACCTTCAAGTTCAAGTCACTATTTTATAGTACCTTACCAAGTGCAATAAGGTGATTTGTGAGGTCAGTAAATCTCTTTTGAAGATCCAGAGTTTTCTCTCTAGGTTTCATACGAAACATTTCATATTCTTGGGAAAGACTGTTGAGTCTCGACCTCTTTACCTCCTTAGTTCCTTCATGTGTAGTCTCTAGAGTATCCCACATTTCTTTGGCAGATTTGCAGTTTGATACTCTAAAGAACTTATCAATGCCAAGTGCTGAAGTGAGGATGTTCTTTGCTTTGAGATCATATTGCACCTTCTTTTTATCTTCATCTTTCCATAAAGATTTGGGCTTTACTTCCCTTACACTATTGACTATGTTGAAGGGTTCATATGGTCCTTCTTCAATTGCATTCCATATGTCCAAGTCTTGAGATTCTATGAAGATTCTCATTTTGATTTTCCAAAAGTCATAGCACTCTCCAACAAAGCTTGAAGGGTGGTTGATGTTGGAACCTTCTCCTAGGAATGATCTTGAGGCCATCTTCTGTAACGCCTCGAAAATTACTCCAACAATATTGCCCAAAAATGGTTAAAAAAAATTTTATAATGTAAACTCTTCATTTACATTTAATTCTTTTTCGGAACATCACATTTAGTAACCTAAAATGCGGAAAAAACAACAATAATACATGGAATGATCCTTTATTGAAATAACTGCAAACATATACAAAGGCAAAGCGGAATACATCTTAATCTAAACTGAAATATATACAATAGTCTGGTTTATTCAGAACATTATAAGTACCCTACACAGATACTCGCCTCAAGGGCAACTAGAAATAGAAATGACCACTAGCGACTAGCTCCGGGGTTAGCAGGTGTACTAGAACACTGGCTGGGGTCCTCCTCTGTCTCAGAATTGGAAGAGAGGTCTAACATCCGTGGGTCCGTGAGAGATCACAGACTGAATGGATGGCGTTGTAGGCGCAAATCTCCAAGCAGGCAAGGTGAATGAAGCCTCCAAGTTTGCATGCTGAGAAGGGAAGCGCATCGTAGAGCAGTCACAAACCATCTCTAGCTCTAAGGCACAAGGGCCTATGTAGGTATATCTATATCCATCACTACTCCATGTCCCCTTCTGGGACATCGAGAATCGGTAGCTCCGAATCCTCGCCATACGGTCCATTTGAACGAGAACGCGAACCGAGAACAAGCAGAAAGAAAAGAAAAGAAGAGAGAATAAGACATCTAATGAATATAATTCATTGACGGCGTGGAATTACACGAAATATCACATCCAGACGGACACGCATAATATACACAATATAGATCACAAACATAATGCACAATGTTGATTGCGGTTATAACTCGGATCATGGGGATTTAACATCCACGATCTCAATGTATGAATGTTATGCTTATTTCATCCATCCTTACACCAATATCCTCCGAATATACTATCCGGAAATAACCAAGAGTACAGGTCCCATAACAAGCCGATTTGATCGCACCAAAAGTTATTCCTCGCAAGGATATATATATATATATATGATAGATCGATTCCGAAGAATGGTCCATTTCAGGATGGTGTCGTATCAAACACTTTCTAGGCATCCCTCTCATTGATCTTGATTGCAAAGAGGGGTTGTCAGAGATCGTCTAGTTTGTGCTGTGAGAACTGTCCGATCCAACAGAATACCTCATCTAGGAATAAAGGGGACTCGTTTCACCTAGACTCTCCCTCAAGACTTTGCTGACGAATCACCGCCATCGCCGTCCCTCTCAACATCACGAGGCTCGTTCGTCTCCCGTAAATTTCCTCTCCACTACTTCGTTATTTATAATAAATATGCACACTAACCGAAGTTAGCCGATTAAATATTTTAATTAGTCTTCTAAAATGATCGGCCCATCCTAAGACATCTCCCAAAGGAATGCTTCTTGTGGGACCCGATCTTACGTTATCACGTAATATAGGAATAACATCCCTACCACTATGAACCATCACTGAATTACCCTGGACGACCACACGACCAAGCCTCTTACGGTCAGACAGCCTCGCTGCGTGGTATCATATAATATAGGAATAACATCCCTACCACTACGAACCATCGCTGACTTACCCTGGACGGCCACACGACCAAGCCTCTTACGGTCAGACGACCTCGCTACGTGGTATCATATAATATAGGAATAACATCCCTACCACTACGAACCATCGCTGACTTACCCTGGACGGCCACACGACCAAGCCTCTTACGGTCAGACGACCTCGCTGCGTGGTATCATGTAATCCTTTTTTAGGCATAGCCTTGCTCACAACATTCCCGTCGGAATCATTGTCCATATAAGGTGCAAGAACCAAAAGTAATAGTATAAGTTTGTTGATTTAGACTCAATCCTCTGAGCCATGGTCTTTCCCAAGTGTAAATACACTTCACACCCAAGCTAGGTCTATTGCCTAAGCAATAAATCAATCAAAAACAGTCACTCACAACTTATGTTTGTCTTTCGCCCAAGCGAGAGACTGTCGCTCAAGCGACCAATTCATCAAAACAGACTCAATATCCTGCATGGTTCTCGCTCGAGCGAGGGGACTATCGCTCAAGCTAAAAATTCACCAAAAACTGGTCAAAATACATGTCTGGACTTGCCTAGGCGAAATGCGGTCGCTCGGGCGCCAAGAACGCCCAAAACGGGCCCTCTTGCCCTCGCCTAGGCGAGAAACGCCCAAGCGCTATTTAGAACCATTTTTCTCTATTTTTCCATCGCCCAAGCAAGCCTAGCTCGCCCGGGCGAGGTGGTCCAATTACCAGGACCATTTTCCTCGCCTTTTTGGGCTATTGGATCGAAACTCTCCGTTGCTTTCGATCCTAATGCATTTTAGTTTCTCGAGTGGTGTTCCTTCACGGATAACAACCACGGGACTTGATATTTTATACTATCTTAGGGGCATTCAGCATAAATAAACATCGTAATTAATCCAGACACGAAATCATTTGGTTAAGTATTAGTTTCTAGCAAAACAGAAATAACTCCCAACTTTCGAGATAGTTGGAAGGTCCTGGTGTCATATTCGGACACCACTATGTCACGATGTATTCTCTTTCACCTTGGGTTGTAGCCTGGTTGATTCCCTTTCCGTGAATTGATCGGTTGTCCGACTTTGAACGCCTCGAAACTAACACAAAACAGAAATCAATGATTCCCGAGTTAAATCGCTTTCCTACTAACTCTAAGATAAAAACATCATTTTTTAATCCATTCGAAGACATCCGAGACTTTCATCCATCCCGTCCAAGATTCATAATCCAGAACCATCCTTTATCCTCAAAAGTCTCATTCCCGATCCCTACCGTGTTCATGATTATTTCAACACCTTTTCACAAGGATTGATCTCATGATCAAAACGACATTTCGATTTAAAATATATATTTGATTTCATATTTCTTTGATTTCAAAATCATCATCTTTCATCAATATAAATAACATCATATATTCAAAACACTAAAACAGCCCCATGAACAACAAGATTTCATGGTTTCCAAAACAACAATTTCTAGATTCACGAAAACTCATGTTTCGCGTTCTTTTGTATAACAACAGATAGGAAGGTTTTTTAGAAAATTTTGACGGTTAAAAATGTTCGTAACATACGCTTAAACATCATACTCTAATATCGAAAACAATGAACGGCTAGATTTTCTAAAAGATTAAGAATAAAAGGGATGAGGTTTACATTGAAGTTCTTGGGAGCCAAATGAAGAAGAATGTGGAATGAAATGTCAAGGGTGCTCTAGGTTAAATGGTCCTTTTAAAGGAAACGAATTAGCCTTAGAGAAGCAAGCCAAAGGTTTCAAGAGTAAAGGGCTCTTTTAAAGGGGTTAAATCATATTTAAGGCGAATTGAATCTGATTTATGGAGGTAAAACAAGGGTTTCCAAGATTAATGGTGCAATGGGTAAGTGAAGGGTTTACGGAATTTAGTGTAAAGATGAGTAGTTTCGCTTGCTTGCCACACAAGTTTCACTAGGGAAAATGAAGTGACTTTTTCGGTGAATCATTCAGGATGAGACTATGCCCAAGTATTGTCGGCTAATACTTGGTTGGATATTAAACTCTTCCGATTACGGTCAGAATTTCGAAATGCCGAATTCAGAGTGGAAAAATATTTGGAAATGCGTTTTGGATACACTTGATGTCTATCCTGACTTGAAATAACATTTCGAAGCCAGAGGCGCAATCGAAATTCAATTCCGAGCTACGGAACTCAAAAACACGTTTGTGGGCCGAATTCGGGCGAATTTGGGCCCGACAGCAGTCCAAAAACTTTTCGCCACAGAAAATTACGAAAATTTACCACAAGATAGGAATTCACAAAACAAGACTAACACTCAACTACGGTTTAGCCTAATTCATTAACGATTAATTTATAAAATTAATTCTTATTAAAAATAAATAATTAATAAAATATATGAAATTTTCATGGTGTTACATCTTCGATATAGGATTAGATTTGAGAATAACATACTCAAAAATAGTTTTGATACCAATTGTTAAGATTGCAACTAAGAGGGGGGTGAATTAGTTGACTTAAAATTATGGCCATTTTTTCTGCAAAATCAAAAGTTAAGTGTAGCGGAGAAATTATACATAAAAATAACAAATAAAAAATCATGAGATAAAGTAGAAGAGAGTAAACCAAAATTTTATATTGGTTCACCTTCGTGTCCACCGAAGGCTACATCCAGTACTCTTGCAGCACAAGAGATTTCTTCACTAAATATTATGAGTTGTAATTACAATATCTCACCCTAAGACCTCTAAATACCTTACACACTCAATAATACTTATGTCACTCTTGAAAAGTACCTTTTCAAGTGACTCTATCCCTTTTTCTTATCACACCCTTGTGAAAGAAAGATTTATGAAATGTCACTGAAGAATTTACAACAATGGTAGGATTGTCTTTTCAAGTATTGAATGTAATATTACTTGCAATCCGATAACTTTTTGTATACTAAGTAATAATGCTCTTATATGTTTGTAAAACTTTGAAACACTTTACTTCAAGCAACTTATAAAATTCACTTTGAAAGTTTAAGAACAAGTTGCAAAACGTGCAGAAAATATTTCAAAGAATTTTCAGAATTATGTTTGAAAGTTTGTGTAAGAGTTATATGTTTGATTATAAGTTTAAATGCCTTTAAATAGGCTTTCCAATCAGCCATAACAACTCTTTGAAAGGATAGGAATTGATTGGAACGAAACCATTTCGTTTGGGATGCAAACCATTCAATTTGAAATATGAAAACTGGTGCAATAGCTCTCAGTAATCGATTACAGCCTTGAGTAATCAATTACTCAAACATGTTGTGTAACTGGAAATTAAATTTAATTAGAGTAATCGATTAAAAAATTTGAGTAATCGATTACCTGCACAGTTTTTGTTTGGATAGTTGGTTTTCTCACTTATGTAACCTGTTACATAGATACAGTAACATGTTACACACTATTTTTGAAAATTGTTTTGTTTATACTTGAAGTATTTCAACTTTCTTAAAAAAATAGTTTGGGCATTACTACTATTGTATATTCGAGAGTATAGGATAGAAGTACCTATTTAGACTTAGACTAATTTGTCTTAAAGCTTTGTCTTCTTTGTCTATATAAGTATTCTTCATTTTCTTCTTTTTGGTAATGTTGGTGTCTTCATCAAAACTGTGTTAAGGTCAGGAGCAAAGATCTTCTTCACACCTATGGGATTTTCATCTCCCGTGTCATTGACTAATACAAAATTGACACGTCAGATGTGGACACAATGACTACAAACTCCCGAGAGCACCTTGTAGATGACAATCTTATACACAAGATGGACATTTACAAGTATGGAAATGAATGGAAATATCAAGAGGATCACAATGCCAAAGTTAATGAAGACTTACCAAATGAAGACAATGATGAGATTCCTAGTGAGCTAAACCCCGAGCAACCACAAATCGAGGCATATGTTGAGCCTCAGGAACCATCTTTTGGGCTTGCTCACTTGGATGCTAAGGAACAACGCCTGAATGCGCGTATTGATGGTCATTTTCAGTCTATGAGAGACTCCATGGCAGCTGAATTCCAACAACAACAATAGAGGTTGTCCGAAGACCTTGAACACATCATCTTCATTGTGCTTGCCACACATGGCTCATCACAACCACCACCACCTCAAGAATAGCCTAGATAGGATTTTCTTGAGTCTAGGGTGTGTGTGTTTACTTTTAAGATTGTATTTTGATGTTGGTTGTATTTTGATGTTTCTTTTGAACTACTTATGTACTTGATGCACTTATTTTGCAATGTCTCGTAAAACTGTGTTTTTAACTTGGATTATGTTTTAATTATTATGTGAGATTTTGATTTTATCTAGCTGTGTATCTCCACTATTGAATGGTTAATATGATTTGCATGTGATCTAACCAAAACCATTAATCATTCTATGTAATACATGTCAAACTTACACATATAGATATGTCTCACAACTAATTTTTGTCATAATCTATCTTTATTATGAATAATCGATTAACTCCAAGAAAATAATCGATTAATGATAAACATTGTGCACTTGTTCAATTGTTTTTAGACTTCTTAATTGATTAAGACCATTGAATTTTGTGTATAACTTTCCTTGCTTTTGGCTATTAATATCATACTTTATCATAGCTTTTTGATCATGCCAAAAGGGAAGAAAGTGTTGTTTGAGCTATTTTGCAGGTTATAGTAAGCTTCCGCATATAATCACGAAATGCTACCATTTTGTCACCTCTTACATGGTTGAGGGCGAGAACGAAGTGAGGGGGAGCAGCACATTCTGATTCAACCATTGCAAACACATTTTGTCCAGTTTCAAGCCATCAAACAGAGGATTTGTTTTAGAGTTTGTGATCATAAAAAGGGGGAGATTGAAATGGAAAATAATCAAAGGATGCCATCCAGATTGACCTACTTAGTTTTGATGAAGACAAAGTGTTAAATGGAAGCTTAAAGACTTGGGCATCACAACAAACAACATACCGAAAACTCAATGTCAACATCGTAGAACTTAGGATTGTTTTTATATTCTTGAGTCCTAAGATGTTTGCCTAGTATTGAGTTTAGGTTAGGTAAACCCAAGATGGTAGTCTCATATAAAGTCTAAAAGTAAAATCATAGATTGAGGCATCACATCTCTCTCTCTCTATATATATATATGATAAGTAAGATTCATGCATTTGCATTAGGCATACATGGTTTTGTAAATAAAGGAATCAATCATTTCAAAAATTATGAGTTGCATGCTCCTTCATCATATAGAGAGTTTACCATGCATTTAGGAAAGACTATTTTCACACGTATTAATCCATTAACTCAATTGATCATCAATTAAATCTTGTTGAAATTCGTTAATCGATTAAGGAAATGTGTAATCGATTAAAAGGAGTTACAATACCTAATCTCCCAGGATTTCTGGATATTAATTGATTAATAAGGTTAATAATCAATTAAGCCATAACTGAAAAATTGTTTTCTTAAAACCCGTTAATCGATTAATATACCATATAATCGATTAATATCAATTAGAATCAGTTAGGAATAGAAGCTGTTATTTTAATCAGAACAATCATTTTTTAGAGAATAGATTTCGAATTTTCAATCCAGAGAGAGAAAAACTCAAGATTCTTAGAGCTTAATTTTCAAGGCTATCTTGCTGATCTTTGAGAAGTTTTTCTTGCATTCTTTTACAAGAGAGAAAAGAGAGAAAGTCTTTTCCAATGTGCAGAAAATTTTCATTCAATTGAAAAACCTTGCATAATCTTCACACTTAGTGTTAGGTTTGTTTGTGAGAATTTTGTCAACGGTTGTAGTGTCAAATTCAGAGTCTGTATTCGTACAATTTGGTGTGCAAAGTAACTCGGCGAAATTTCTTTTATTCAAGGATAATTCCCGTGGTGTGTTGGTATCACCACAAGTAGAGAATTGGGTGTCTTCACAAGGTAGGGAGTCTTGAATCAAGCGATAGTTTCGGTTGGAGCCAGTTTCGCGAACGGTGTGGTATCCTAGTAGGCATAGATAGTGGTCAAACCGAGCACATAGGTTCAACAGATTCATGAAGGAATTTCTTGCTAGGGTTATTGGAAGTGTGACTGTAATTGAACATACATTTATGATAGTGAAGAAAAATCTCTCAGATCAATCGGGGGGCCTGGATGTAGTTTGCAAGTGGACCCACAAACGAACCATATAAAAATCCTTGAGCACCTTTCACTTTCCTTATCTCTTTACGATTTTGTCTTTACTTGCTTTCTGTATTTAATTGCATACTACGATTGGTGCTTACTTCTGTTAATCTGTGAATAATCACAAATCAATTAGGGTAGTAAAGATCAGAAACCATCACTGCTTTCATCGCAAAAACATTCCTTTTTTCAAAGAATCATCAATCAGTATAATCGATTAACGAGCTAACTATAATCGATTAAATCAACTTTCATTAATCAATTATCCATGTTGATAATCGATTAACTACAGCAGCTTTGTATTTTGCGCATAAATCAGAAAAGTGGGATTAGTGATCTGCTACACCTATTCACCCCCTCTAGGTGTATTTTACCTTAGTGGTTTCCAACACTAATGAGTGTTCCAATTTTTGCTAAATAATTATTATTTGATAATTAAATTGGAAAATTTAATTTGATCAAATAAATAATATTATGGAACATTATTCCAATATATAAAGTTTAGTTTTTATAAAACATTCAAAGTGACTGTTTTAAATATAAGTGAATATCATGATTTTTATATAACCAAGAGTATCCATCATTCCATGGGTAAGAAATTAATCTCTTATGGGATATTTAGTTGTCCCTCCCACTAAATGTCACTCTTAAGAGATAAACTTTTGACATTTAACATAGTACGAAATGACTTATTATATTGTTATATATAAAATATTTAAAATATGAAATTGAAAACTCAATTTTATATATAGTTATAATTACATATTTACCAATTCATTTGCATTATGATTATTAGATATTTCTTAATAAAGTTTAATTTATTAAGTGTTTCATGATTTTAGTGTTTTCAAGAAATTTAGTTTTACCTCATTAAGCATAAGTCACAAAACTTTAATAGAAATGCTAGATGGACTCCTTAACTTGTTAGAGATTAAAATATATTTTAACGAAGGCTTAATTAATTTCTTTGATCCTTCTAAATAGAATGAGTTTTTGAATTTATCATTCAATTTTTCTGACGGATTATATATACATGGAGAGTTAAATATAATAACATAGATTTTAAAATATGAGTGAATACCTAACATAGATTGCAGAACGGCTACCAAACCAGCCACAGGCTAAAAGACAAGAGTGGCATAGAGTACGGTCCTGGCAGACCACCTGACACGGAAAAAGCAACCCCCGACAATACCCTTGGTCGGCCACGTGTTGCACTACCTGCCAAGAGCCCAAAAGTCAGCTCTCCCCTCTATAAATAAGAGTCTCTACCAACAGGAAGTATCTCAATCTCTTTACTCTCTATCATTGCTCACTCTATTACTTTTTACCTTCATATTCTGATACTCCCATACATTTACACTAAGTTCGTATACTGACTTGATCGTCGGAGAACCTTTTCAGGTTCCTCCACCGGCGGGTCCAGCTCTTCTACATCATCTTGCTACTTTGACGTCCTTCCTCTTCTCTATCCTCAGCAACTGATCAACTATTGTTTCGTATCTTTGTGTTCAAGGAAAGAACATTGGCGCCGTCTGTGGGAACCGAACCCACGACCACACGGTTGATGGATCTTCTAACCCGAGAGGCAGTGGGGCTGGAATTCTGCTGGAAGATGGGCAAGGAGTAACCTTTGAGCATTCCCTCACCTTCACATTTCCAACATCCAACAATCAGGCAGAGTATGAGGCTTGCATCGCCGGACTACAGCTAGCAAAAGAAGTGGGCGCCCATAAGGTATTAATTTGCAGTGATTCCCAATTAGCTGTGTCTCAAATTACAGGTGCATATCAGACCAAGGATACCCTCCTCGGGAAATATCTGCTCAAAGTAAAAGAACTCATGGCCGACTTCGATGAAGCGACCATTCAGCATGTGCCCCGTGAAAGCAACGCCCGGGCAGATATCTTGTCCAAGCTCGCCAGTACCAAATGCCTCGGGAATAATCGGTCCGTCATCCAGGGAACAGTCTACCACCCAAGAGTCATGGCAGTGGAGCAAGTGGAGATCCTAGACAACTGGATGGGCCCTTTCATCCGATACATCCTCCATGGTAACCTTCCCTCCGACTCGAAGGAGAAGCAACGGTTCCTCAGGTGTTGCTCTTGGTACACCCTAGTCCGGGGGACATTGTACCGATGGGGATTCACCACCCCCTTGCTTAAATGTCTTGATCCAGAACGGGAGGATTACGTCCTCAGAGAGGTCCATGAAGGAAGTTGTGGGCACCCCTTAGGCGCCGCCTCACTCGCCAAGAAGGTGTTACGTGCTGGATGCTACTGGCCCACAATGGAAAAGGACGCAACAGACCTCACTCGAAAATGCACTCGTTGCCAACTTTTCGCTGACTTCCACAAAGCCCCACCAGAAGAATTAACCATAACACAAGCGCCTTGGCCTTTCTGTAGGCGGGGTATGGACATTCTGGGGCCTTTCCCTCAAGCAACGGGACAACTGAACTTTTTGATAGTCGCCATAGATTACTTCACCAAATGGATACAAGCAGAGGCCTTAGCCACCATCACCTCAGCCAATATCCAAAAATTCACTTGGCGAAGCATAATCACTCGATTCGGCATCCCGTCCGCCATAGTAACGGATAACGGCACTCAATTTGCCGATCGAAGGTTCCAAGAATTGTTATCAGGCCTATGCATCAAACAACACTTCACTTCAGTGGAGCATCCACGGACTAATGGGCAGGCTGAAGCACCAAACAAGGTCATCCTGAAAGGGATAAAGAAGAGGTTGGACGAGTCAAAGGCGAATTGGCCAGATCAACTCCATCACGTACTGTGGGCATATCGAACCACTCCCCACTCTACAACCGGCGAGTCGCCTTTCAACTTAACATACAGCGCGGAGGCCATGATCCCGGTCGAGACAGGAGAACCTACTTGGCGAATACTTCAGTTCAACGAGGGCGACAACCGATCTCTCCTCAGAAACAACCTTGACGAAGTGGAAGAAATCCGGGAACGGGCCCGTTTGAGGGAAGAGATCATCAAAAAGAAAACCGCGGCGAAGGTCAACTCTTCAGTCATTCCCAGCCAGTTTCCCGAAGGAACCCTCGTATTAAGGAGAGCAGACATAGGACGGGTGAAAGGCAAGCTAGGACCTAACTGGGAAGGTCCTTACCGCGTAACCAGCAAGATCGGCAAAGGGGCATACAAGCTTCAAGATTTGACGGGAAAAAACATCCCCAGGACTTGGAACACCGCCAACCTCTGGATATTTTATGCCTAACCGACAACCCCATGCGCGGTTGGTCGTTCTTTTGAAATCTTTTCCACTTATATATGATAACGAGATTTTATACCCTATGATTGTTTTGAAGGATCATTTCCCAGCCTTGGTTTTTTACATTCACCCAAGGGGCCGGTCTTCGCCCCTCTTGCCTGGTGCCATCTCACTTAATGGTTTTTCACATTCACCCAAGGGGCCGGTCTTCGCCCCCCTTGCCTGATGCCATCTCACCCAAGGGGCCGGTCTTCGCCCCCCTTGCCTGGTGCCATCTCACTTAATGGTTTTTTACATTCACCCAAGGGGCCGGTTTTCGCCCCCCTTGCCCGGTTCAATCCCACTTAGTGGCTTTCTACAATCACCCAAAGGGTCTGTTTACACCCCCTTTGCCTGATGCATTCACCTGGCCAAAGGAGGATCGCTTCCATTTCACCAGGCACGCTAAAGGCGTTCAATTTTAGAATCGAATGCATCATACATTCAAAATTGTTCATAAAGACAAAATCGTCCAGCAATTGTATAAAGTTATTTTGTGTACAGAATTTAAACAAAAGAATTATCGCAAAGCTGTTCGTTCATTAAAGGGAAACTGTTACAAGGTACTTAAAGAAAAATTACAAAGTCCCCCCACCTTGACCAGGAAAAGGCATCAAAACTGGATCGCCGTTTTCATCCTCTACCAACAGGCGCCCCTTTTCCACATAGGCACCCAGCTGCATCCAAGTCTAATCGGTGCTTGGAAAAGCCAGAGCCAGGTGGGACTGGGCACTCTCCCACGTGTCTACGGCAGCTTCGCCCACAAGCTTCTCCAGCTGCACTTTTTCAACTTCGACGGCTGCCCGCCCCTCCTCCAATTCCCGAACCTGGGTTTCCAGAGATGCCTTCTCCCCCCCCCCAACGCCTGCACCTACTTCAGAAGTGCGGCTTTTTCTTGTTCAGCAGCCTCAGCATGAGCTTGCCACGTCGCAACCTCCTCTGTTGCACGACGAATCTCCAGATTCTAGCGATGAAGCACTTCGTCTTTGGCACGGACCTCCCCCTCGGATTCCATCACCTGGGCGGTAAGCTTCATCTTGTCACTTTCAAGATAATCCACACGAGCGGACAAATCAGCTACCTGAGTCCTGGCGACCTCGCCCAACTTGACCAGCTTCCCCTTTTCGACGGAATGAGATCAACCATCTTCTGCTTCTCCGCCTCATGCAGAGCCCAGATTTTCGCCATCGTGCCATTCGCGATCCGCGACTCTAAAACCCCATCCGTCTCCAAGTACTTATGGATGGAGGCTATGAGGACAGCACTCCCCTTCATGTTTTGCAGCAGGACGGACAAGGATAACTTGTCAAAAGCCTCCTTAGCCTGGGCATTCATAAGCGCCTGATCAATCACTTTGGGGACGCTGACAAGAGAAAAGCGAGCATGACTCCCCCTGGAACTTCTCTTCCTGCTTGGATCGGAGGAGCGGCCAGCGGCCACTCCAGCTGATTGCCCAGAGGCAGGGATCGCCGATGTACCGGCACTCTCTTCTACCCTCGTCGATGCAGACCGAGGAGTTCCAGTAGGATCAGCAGAAGGAGCCACTTCAGTAGACGCAGCAATAGGCGAATCAGCAGCCCTTTGGACCAGCTCCTGATCCATCAAGTCCTCAGGCTGCTCAGGCAGAGACGACTCCCTCGCAGGGCGCCCCCTACTCACTGGAGTTGGCTGCTCTGTCGTCCGGTTGGGAGACCCCTCAGTAGAGCAAGGCACGGGGGACGTTGTCCTCTGACGTTTAGAAACAGCAGCGTCTTTTTTATCCAGGGCGGCGGCCCTCTTCAACAACATGCTTTTCCTCAGTTTCTCACTCATCTTGGCTTTTAGTTTGACTGCACAAAAAGGAAGAAAATCATCAGTAAAAAGGTAAAGAAGTACATAAACAAAGCCATAAAAACAGATAGCATCCAGCCCACCCACCAACAAAGTCCGCTAAAGCCCCGCCCCTGTCACGGATGGCCGAACAAGGTAGGAGTCCCCCCTCGTCTATCCAGTAAGTCATGGTCTCAACAGCTTTCACCTCCTCTGGAGACAAATCTTCACTCTCCACTAGAAAGCTCTTGGAAGGGCGTTCATGGATGTCCCATTTCCACGCAAAGGGAAATAGCGGTGCGCCGGATTTGCTAAGGCACCAGTCGTTCCATGCCCGCCTAACATTCACCCTGAAATACCCACCTTTCCATTTTTTCTCATATGACGAGAACGGCGTAAATAGCCCCCGCCTGGGCTGAGATTGTAGACTCGTCCATCCGTGGCGACCCTCCTTATCTTCATCAGAATTGGTGCGGTGGCCGACGTGGAACATCTAAAAGAACAACCTTAATGTGCAAGGGATGCCCGCCGCCTTGCACATAATCTCAAACGCTCGAATGAACCCCCACGAGTTTGGAGTCAGTTGGCTAGGAGCAATCTGCAGGTGCGCCAGGACTTGCACATCCCATTCCTCCAAGGGGAGGCGAAGCCCCAAGCGCCAGCAGTACGCCTCGTAAAGGGAGAAGGTGTACTTGTCATTTTTCTCCTCTGTAAAGTTATAGCAGACCCTTTCCCCCGACCTAGGGGCGCTGATCTCGAAACCATGGAAAGTTTCTTTGGCCACAGGTATGTTGAGGGGAGTCCCGTAGGGGAACGTGCTAGGAGTACCAAGCACCTCCCTATCAACCCACCAGTAGCGGGAATCCTCCCCGGCCATCTCCGCCGGAATAGACAGTTGAGGAGCCTTTGCCTTATACGTCCTCGTCGTCATGAACCTGCAATCACAAGAGTCATCAGACTCAGACTCAGACTTAGAGCTGTCACTCAAAATGAACCCATACTTGGCACGCAGTGAGGCCAAGTAATCGTCAGCACCTCTCCAATGAAACCCTACACCTCCACCTCTGGGAGGAGGGGGGACGAGGCTCAACGGCCCAGGAACCTCCACCAGTGCATAAGACAAGGGCGGCGGTTTTTGGAAACACGGTGGAGGTCTAGGAAGGATCTCCACGTCAGAGTCAGATTCGTAATCGCAAATGTAAACCATGAGAAACGAGTGTTACCTGGATTTAGAAGAAGTTGAAAGGAGGAAGAATCTCGAAGAAGATCACGCTGGAAGCAAAGAAATCGCGGAAAGTATTCAGGAGTTTTGGAAACACGTAAAAGAGGAAAAGCCACGAGTCACCCTCTATTTATAGAAGAACCTGGACCACAGGCCCAGTCGCAAGGCCCATCCACATCCTCATCAGGGCCGTAGAAAAACAATCAAGTGCAATCTAACGGAAGCCCGAAAAACAA
>NW_017727100.1:223898-231279 GCF_001865875.1 Lupinus angustifolius | reverse complement strand
ACACGACAAAGTTCGGCGGACATCAAGGGTCACAGCAGATAATGATGAAACGTCCCACCCCAACTGATACGTTACCCAAGGTCATTAATACCTACCACGTGGCGTGAGGAACCAAAGAGACACATCACGAAATCTCAATAAACACCTAGCTGCTCAAGTTAGATCAATACGCCCAGTTAGGCAATCACCAGGTCGAGGGGCATCTCTAACAGTCCTCGCCTGGAACCCTGGCCAGCTCAGTCAACGCCCTTCAATCTCGGGTCGCCAAATCTCGTACAACCAGACCACCCTGAAAGAGATCGTTGGACGATCATTAGAGTCTCCCAACATGCCCGCCCAGCATCCTGGCAGACTGAGGGCAACTGTTCCACCACAAGTAATCCAAGTCGTGCGAGGCTCGTGTAGAGTCTCCAAACATGCTCGCCCAGCATCCTGGCAGACTGGGGGCAACTGTTCCTACCCGACAAGCCAAAGAGATGCATGCTTGGTCGTCGAGGTAGGTCTCGCATGCTCGGCCCACCAGAGTTGACCTTAGAGATACCCCCTGGCATGCCTTCTGTACCTCACCTGCCAGCACGACAGACAGATTACAGAACGGCTACCAAACCAGCCACAGGCTAAAAGACAAGAGTGGCACAGAGTACGGTCCTGGCAGACCGCCTGACACGGAAAAAGCAACCCCCGACAATACCCTTGGTCGGCCACGTGTTGCACTACCTGCCAAGAGCCCAAAAGTCAGCTCTCCCCTCTATAAATAAGAGTCTCTACCAACAGGAAGTATCTCAATTTCTTTACTCTCTATCATTGCTCACTCTATTATTTTCTACCTTCATATTCTGATACTCCCATACATTTAACACTAAGTTCGTATACTGACTTGATCGTCGGAGAACCTTTTCAGGTACCTCCACCGAGGGTCCAGTTCTTCTACATCATCTTGCTACTTTGACGTCCTTCCTCTTCTCCATCCTCAGCAACTGATCAACTATTGTTCCGTATCTTTGTGTTCTAGGAAAGAACAGTAATGATAATGTAAGAAATTTTTTTATTTTTCCTTTAAAAATGTAATTAGTAATGAGAAATGGATAATAATGTATAATTATATGATATTAATAAAATTATTTAGCTATTTTGACATTTTATCTCAAAAAAACCTAAATTTGGGACTTTAAAAATAGACACATGGAAGATACTGGAGGTTAGAGAAACCCTCCAAAACATTCTCCTCTCTTTGATCCAACTCCCAAATAAGGAGAAAGCTTTTTAAAGTCATCTCTTTCCTCTCATTCCCCTCCAAAATCACACTCCCAAAACAAAAGGGTAAGTGAATTCTCGTATTATCTAAACTTCTTCAATCTTTGTCAAGGACATTATCTGGTACATACTACCGTATAGAAGCTATAAAGCTATATCCAACAACCCATGCAAATATCTGATGTACTTTCACCTATATTAATAAATGCTTTTAAAAATTTAGAGATTTATTGAGAAGAAGAATATTGAAGGCCACGTCCAAGCCCAGAAGGCACATAAGATACTACAAATTGTTCTACCAACTGATTCTAGAAGATTTCCTTTTTCAGAAGTTTTTCAAAATTCGGTTTTCTATTAAGTTTGTTTTCTTTCCTTTTTAGCTTTCTTTTTTTTTCCTTTTCTTCTTGGTTCGGTTATGCCAAGCTTAGTTAGTATAAATATTTGGTTCCTTTTGTAATCAAAACTATCAATTTAACAAATAAAATCTCAAGAAGTTATACATTGAAATTCAAGCTTCTTTCTTCAATCTTTTATCCAATCCATTGCTGCCATTTGTGCAACAATTCAATCTCTAGCCATGCTTCAACAATTTTATCAAGATTCAATCACATACTATTGTATAAGATTATAGAGAATATAATATGTAATATTATGCAATATATATAGATAATATGCAAATGTTAAAGGTTCAAAATCGAAAATAACATGCTTAAAAAAGACTTGAGAAAGACATGAAACTTTTTCTAAGAAGGAATGGTATTGGATAATATTAAGTAGCTATGAGGTTTAACTATTGCTGCAAAAGAAATGTTCCAAGTTGCATTGTTAAAACCATATGAAACTACAGTACACTAAACCAACATCTATTGTCTTGATGAAGTAGCTATACCTAAAGTTGTTGCATTAAGGGTGGACTCATTCACGTATTGTTCATCACCATAAGTGATAATAAATATTACTGAATGAAAAAATATATTGTTTGAAAGAATATATTATAATATATTCTCTTAATGAATTGGTAGCCATACGTTAACATAACTAATAAATAAGATATATATGGATATGTCTAACATATAATAGTGCATATTTTCAGCTTATAAATTCTAATACATTGTAAGAAATTTTGGATAATACGTGTAAAGTTGAAATGCATTTAGGACCATTACTTGTTTGTGAGGGTGTGCAAATTGCACACCCTGCATTTTTTTAACAAATATTTGTATATTATTTATAACTCTAGAAACCTCAGTTTATATTTTTTTGTGGAAACATGACATGTTTCATGAAAAAATAAATAATCATTATCATGTTCAATTATTTTATAATATTATGGATATGCAATTTAATGAATTTCATGATTGTTTCTCCGAGACAAATACTCAACTAATTATTTGTATATCTTATTTGAGTCTAGTCGATTTTTTTCTTTATTTTTTATATAGAAAACTGATTGAATTTGCAAATTTTCTCCATATGTTTTTTGTTCAACTAATTTGATAATGTTTGATAATCAACTTGAGACTTACATCGTTGATATGCATAACGGTACTTGGTTGGATTTGCTTCTTTGAATGAAATCAATTATCTTTCAGATAGGTTGGTTGAAAGTGGAAGACAAACTGTTTACCCATTAATTTATCTTCTTTTCAAGTTAGCAATACAATTGTAGAAATAATTTTTTCAACTATGAAAATTGTGAAAATTAGGCTACGTAATCAAATGATACATTTATGGATGAATGATTGTCTAGTGACTTATATTTAGAGAGAAATGTTCAACAATATTGACAATAAATTGATCATTAAACAATTTCCGCAAAATGTGAAATCACGTAGAAATTAATTATGAAAATATAATTTATATTTAATTTTCACATTATTATTTTCTTTTTATAATTGATGATATGTATTATTTTAGTCTTTAATATATGTTATACACCCTCCCTATATATCCTAGATCTGTCAGTAGTATATATACAAATGCCTTATTTCTAATTTTATGAAGGAAACTTAGTAATAAGAAAAGTATGGATAGTATCACTTTTTCTTGAAAGATGGTGACTTCAAAAGGATGTCACCCTTCCTGAAAGAGCATTAACTTCTTCTAAATAAAAGTTATGCTCCCTAACTGTAGACACACAAAACGAAACAATAATAAAACAACTTTATTCATTTCATCCTATTAGAGGAGTAACCTACGAGTTCCACCATGGACATGCATATGAATGCAAGACTAAATATGTGAACACTCAATTTTTGTCCGGCACAAAAACCGAAAAACATGTATTACAAAATCTAATTTTCGAATAATAATAAAATATTAATATTTTAAAATAATTTCCAAAATAATAAATTAAATATTATCATGTTGCTTTTGAATTAAAAAATGATAGGAAAATTTGATATTTATCCCATTTATTTTTAATATAAAATGAATAGATAAATACCTAATAATGATGTTTATCAGTTTGTTATACCCTTTTAATTAATTAATAAATTAAATTTTAAAATTAATAAAATATTAAGTTTTTAGAAGTTTTTAGGATGAAGTTTTTATTTACTTGTAATTATCACTTAAAAAGTTAATAATAAAAAATGGTAACAAAGTTTGATTAAAGTTAGAGATTAAGGAGTTGTTACCAAATTTTCGGGTATGCTTTCTTCAAGGTACACAAGTTCAAATAAAAATATACACCCATGGGTCCTTAGTGGAACAGATCATAAAGAGGCTACAACACCTATAGCGTCTGCATGTTATTTAGATAAAGATGAAAAAGGAAAAGCAATCAAGGTAACCAAATATCATGGGATTATTGGCTCATTTTTGTATTTAACTGCGAGTCGCCCCGATATTATGTTTAGTGTTTGTATGTGTGCTAGATTTCAAGCTTTGCCTGAAGATTCATATTATATTGCTATAAAGTGAATCATGAGATGTTTAAAAGGAACAACTAATATGGGATTATTATATCCTAGGGATGCCTCATTATCCTCGGTAGGGTATTCCAATTCCGATTTTGCGGGATGTAAGTTGGATCAGAAAAGCACTAGTGAGACTTGTCCTTGGTAGTTCCTTAGTAGCATGGCATAGTAAAAAGCAAGCATGTGTTGCTTTGTCCACCGCCAAAGCAGAATACATTGCCGCCAGTGTGTGTTGCGCTCAAATCCTTTGGATGAAGAAGTAACTTAAGGACTTTGGACTTAACCTAGAAAAGATTCCTATAAAATGTGATAATACAAGTGCCATAAACCTATCCAAGAATCTCGTTTTGCATTCTAGAACCAAGTATATTGAAATTAGACATCATTTCTTGCGTAATCATGTACAAAAAGGCGATTGTATGCTTGAATTTGTTGAAACATCTAAGCAATTGGCTGATATTTTCACCAAGCCACTCTCACGAGATACCTTCTATGTCCTTCGAAGAGAACTTGGAATTCTTGATGAAAATTATGTTGATTAAAATTGTCTAAAAATGTTATTATATGATTCGCATGATTAATGTCTTCTATGCTTCAAAATGTATACATGTTGTGAATGCATTATATTCCTATTATGACTCATTATCTAGTGTGACAAGCTAAAAATGTATATGTGATTGAGTAAAAACTGCTTGATCATTGTTAGAAATCTTTGCATGCTTTTAAAACCCAAAAACCTCTTGATTCTGCAAATCTGATGTCAGATAATCGATTAAGATCCATTTTAATCGATTACCTGGGCTCACTTTTATTCTGAAAACCTGGAATTTTTACACTCCTTAATCGATTAAATGAAGCACTTAATCGATTAACGACAACAGATATATTAGAATCATAAGCATTTTTTTCCTTTTTTCAAACCCTCTCCTCCTCCTTTTCTCTGAAAATCTCAAATGCAATCAGCAAGTTCGAAATCTTAGCTTAATAGAAGTATTAAACCTCACCTTTACCCATTTTTGCACCTCAACTCGTCCAATTTGTTTCTCTATTTCCCAAGAAATCCCATTTCCAATTCCAAACCCTAAGCTCTAGGTTCTCTCCCTCATCCTTCTTTTCCTCTCATTACTCATGGTTTTCAATCAACAATGGAAAGAGGACGTTCGAAGAGGTTCAAGACAATTGTTCATCGCACTCGTAGGACTCCTACTGCTTCTTCTTCAAATCCGAACGTGAGGCACGATCGTGGAGACCCCTACTACTCACTCATACTTCAGGAGACTCGGTTGTCCAAATTTTTGGGAAGGAAACCCACCTACATAAGGTATGTTGATCTTACCTGGATGGCGGAACGGAATTTCGAATTTCCGCAAGGTATGCAGGCTCAGGGAGCTGTAATGTTTTTGGAATTAACGGGTAATTTGTACCCCACATTGATAAGGGAATTGTACGCTAACTTCCGATATAAGGATGGTAGGTATTGGTCAATGGTTTCGGGAAATCTATTTGAGATGGATAGTAGCATTTTTATGAATGTGGGTGGCTTATCCACTACTGATGTTAGCCTAGGTGATTGTGAATGGCTTGCTGATTTCGATGCTGCTGAGGTATATAAATCATGTCTGAGAGGTCCCCATCTGTATGTCCAGGGAGAACTGACTAAAACTGGTTCTTTATCGGTAAAGAATAGATTGCTTCACTATTTAATTGCATACATCTTGATTCATAGGAACACCAATCATGCACAACCTACTATCAATGATCTTAAATTCATGTATGTTGTGAAGGAGAAAATATAATGGTTAATTGGCCTGAAGAAATTCTGAAGGTCATGTATAATGTCTCTACATCGCAATCCAAATTGCTGCCCTAAAGTATCTTCATATCGAGAACTATTGAGTATCTACATATTGACATATCTGACACCATCGTCACAGAGACTTCTAACAAAGATCACCTTGTTGGTGAAAGCCTTATCCATAAGATGGGTATCTACAAGTATGGAAGTACTTGGCAATACCAGGAAGATTTTACTACAGTGGATTTGGAGCTATCTGATGATGAGGATCAGGCTGGTACATATCAGCCTAATCCAGAAACTCAAGGGGAGCCATCTGGAACTGTGCCGCAAGAATCATCCTTTGGATTAGCTCAGTTGGATGCCATGGAGCAAAGACTGAACAACAGAATGGACTTACACTTTTAGTCTTTGAAGGACTCCTACCACACTGATTTGGAACAATTTGAGGAGCGTTGGGTTGCTTACATCGACAACCACTATCAGGCTATGAGGAGGTTTGTCCCGAACACTTCTGAGGCATAGAATGAGAAGTTTTGTGCAGAGTTTGAGAAGCTGAGATTCCTAATCCGGGGCGATAGTAGTCTGATCGTACCTGATGATAGAGATCCTCCTCTGCATCCCTATATTAGAAGGCCTTAGATCTTAGATTGCCCTAGCTTTAGTCCTTCTATATGGCTAATTTTCAGGATTTATGTTGCTTCGTAATTTCGAGATATATTTTCTCTTTGCTTTCTGGATTGTAATTCTAACTATCTACTATTGCTACAATTTTATGACTTAATATGCATGTCATTTGAACTTAAAATGTTCCTATTATGGTTTCATTTTGCTCATATATGTCAAATATGGCATGATTACATGTTTAATGGTTCTTGATCATGTTTGGTTATATGTATATCTTATGTTTGATTGAGCCTACTGTTTGAATGCTATAATGTAAATTCTTGACCATTACATGCTTGATTGGTTCATGTATAATCCTCCATGCCATTAAATCTGTCATATTGTTCTATTTTGTTGGTTTAATCGATTAACCTGCTATTTTAATCAATTAAATGCTGGTAAATGTGTGCACTTGTTCAATTCTTTTCTCAACTGATTAATTAATTACATTCCCAACATTAATTGATTAATTACATTTTGAGTTCACTTCATATCTCTTCTTAATTTTGACCAAAATTTCATTTAGTTTATCTTTTTGATAATGACAAAAGGGGGAGAAAGGTTGTTTTGTTGTTTAATGTGTGCAGGTTGTAAATAATATTCAGCTTCAATTGTCTAGCTATGTGCTTTAACTTTGAAATCAACAACCATGCGTTATGAGATCATCTTCAAGCTATCTTGCAAAACAGAATTTGGTGTTGAGTTTGTCATCATCAAAAAAGGGGAGATTGAAAGTGCAATATGT
>NW_017727100.1:223083-223798 GCF_001865875.1 Lupinus angustifolius | reverse complement strand
CCAAAGATACAAGAGCTTCATGTCTAGACTAGAGTCTTAGATGTGTCTTAGTTATTGAGTCTAGGTTAGGTAAACCTAGATGCAAATCTCACAAAGGCTAAAAACTATCATATCATTTACATGAGACATGCCATCTAGTTTATTATATGCTCATGCATTAATCATACATGTTATTTGTGCATTTTAGGCATAACATAAAGGTAAAACATGTATAGTTGATAAGCATAACATATAGGTAGAAAGTGATAGGTGATATAACTACGAGGGTGGTAACCTGTAGCTCTTTATGTAACTTCGTTGCTTTTGTATCTCAAATCGAGCCTAAGACCATCGATGAGGCCATTGAGGATGTGCACTGGGGTATATCTATGCAAGAAGAGCTAAACCAGTTCGAGCATAATAATGTATGGGACTTGGTCCCTAAAGCCTAAAGAACATCCAGTGATTGGTATTAGATGGATCTTTCATAATAAATTACATGAATCTGGCTTGATAATTAGAAAGAAAGCATGCTTAGTGGCTAAAGGCTACAACCAGGAGGAGGGTATCGATTATGATAAGACCTACGCTCCTGTAGCCAAATGAGAGGCCATTAGGATGTTTTTATCCTTTGCATTGATTATGAACTTCAAGCTCTTTCAAATGGATTTCAAGAGCGCCTTCTTGAATGGCTACATTCAAGAGGAGGTATATGTAGATCAACCTCCCGACTTTG
>NW_017727100.1:221676-222983 GCF_001865875.1 Lupinus angustifolius | reverse complement strand
AGCTGACTTTCTTCCTTGGGCTTCAAATTAAACAAATGGAAAGTGGCATCTTCATTCATCAATCGAAATATTGCAAGGAGTTACTGAAGAAATCCGACATGGAAAAGTGTAAAGAGGCTTCAACACATATGGCGTCCGCCTACTATCTAGACAAAGATGAAAACAGAAAAGTAATTGAGGTAACCAAGTATCGTGGGATTATCAGGTCATTATTGTATTTAATGAGCCGCCCTGATATTATGTTTAGTTTTTGCATGTGTGCTAGATATCAAGCCTTACTTAAATATTCACATTATAGTGCTGTTAAACATATCATGAGATATTTAAAAGGAACAATAATTATCGGGTTATGGTATCCTAGGGATGCCTCATTATCCTTGGTAGGGTATTCCGATTCCAATTTTGCGGGATGTAAGTTGGACCGGAAGAGAACTAGTGGGACTTGTCACTTACTAGGCAGTTCCTTAGTTGCATGGCACAGTAAAAAGCAAGCGTGTGTTGCTTTGTCCACCATCAAAGCGGAATACATTGCCGCCGGTGTGTTGCGCTCAAATCCAATTGATGAAGCAGCAACTTAAGGACTTTGGACTTAACCTAGAAAAGATTCCTATAAAATGTGATAATACAAGTGCCATAAACCTATCCAAGAACCCCATTTTGCATTCTAGAACCAAGCATATAGAAATTAGACATCATTTCTTGCGTGACCATGTACAAAAAGGTGATTTTATGCTTGAATTTGTTGAAACTACTAAACAAGTGTCTGATATTTTCACCAAGCCCCTCTCACGAGATACTTTCTCTGTTCTTCGAAGAGAACTTGGAATCCTTGATGAAAATTATCTTGATTAAAATCATCTAAAATTCTATTATGTGCTTCGCATGATTAATGTCTTATATGCTTCAAAATGTATATTTGTTGTGAATGTATTATATTCCTATAATGGCTCATGATCTTGTATGATAAGTTGTAAATGTATATGTGGTTGAGTAAAAATTGCTTGATATATGTTAGAAATCTATGCATGCTTTTAAAACCCAAAAACCTCTTGATTCTACAAATCCGATGTCAGTTAATTGATTAACTATTGTCGCGCCCCGATTTTCGGTTGCACGACCTCATTAGAGTCGCCACTACATTTTTTGATTAAAAAAAATGTAGAAAAATCTTTTGGCCCAATCACATTGGGCCTTGGACTTTGATATCCAGGTTCAGGAGTCGATTACACCCTAGGGAAGGTATTAGCACCCTAGTTGCCCGTTTGAACGGTACCCTATTATATTGCATGGATTATTAATTGTGTTAG
>NW_017727100.1:220623-221576 GCF_001865875.1 Lupinus angustifolius | reverse complement strand
TTTTTTTCTCATTTTTTGGGCGGTGTTCTTGTGTATGAGAGATCTTGAATTATTGTGGATTTCTTGGTCTTTTGTTGGATGAATATGTGTGAAAGATAATGTCTAGAGAAGAGAGAAAGGATTGAAAAGCGGATTGTTTTTTTATTGAGAGGATTGTTGTGTAGTAGATTATACCTTTTGGATGGTTATGGTTATCTTTTGGTTGAGGATTCTTGGGAATAGGTGATGAATGAAAGATTTTTTTAGATGAAATTTGATGGAGGAGTGTTTTAGATGAATGATTTTGTAGAGGATGGTGATTTATTTCCAGCCTTTTGATTTCATGTCTCATATGCCTATTTAAAGTTGAATTTTGACACATGTTTGAAAATCAAATCAAATCCCCTATTAACTTCAAAGAGAAAGTTAAGGAGATTTTGATTTTTGCTTTTAATTAAAATTCAAAAATTTGATTTATGCCATTATGATGTTTAAATTCAAATTTAATAAAAGTCATAAATTCAAATTTGAATCATTTTTATTTTGGAACACATAAAAATGTTATTTTTTTATATAAACCCAAAATGTTTATCTTATTGTTATTTTTTTTTGAAAAAATGTATGTTGTGCCGGACAAAATTGGGTATTCACAGCTGCCCCTCTTTACTTGTTGCTTATTGGACATTCCGCAAACTGAAGTTTGGGGTGTTGTCCTAATAAGTAACTAGTAAAGAAATGAATGCTGATTTTGTTGAGGCTCAAAATACGTTTTTGTTGGTGATATAAAGAGCGAGGTACGAAAGATTTTGTTCGAGGTCGTCAAGCACGGGGCCCTCAAAGGCACAATTTGAGGTCGTCAAGCACGGGGCCCTCAAATTTTTAAAAGTCAGGCACGGAGCCTAAGAAGATTGACTTCGAGGTCGTCAAGCACGGGGTCCTCGAAAGCACAATTTGAGGTCGTCAAGCACGGGGCC
>NW_017727100.1:218311-220523 GCF_001865875.1 Lupinus angustifolius | reverse complement strand
CGAGATCGTCAAGCACGGGGTCCTCGAAGGCACAATTTGAGGTCGTCAAGCACGGGACCCTCAAATTTTAAAAGTCAGGCACGGATCCTAAGAAGATTGACTTCGAGGTCGTCAAGCACGGGGTCCTCGGAAGCACAATTTGAGGTCCTCAAGCACGGGCCCCTCAAATTTTAAAAGGTTAGGCACGGAGCCTGGATAGGTTGACTTTGAGGTCGTCAAGCACGGGGTCGTCGAAGATACAATTTGAGGTCGTCAAGCACGGGGCCCTCAAATTTTAAAAGGTTAGGCACGGAGCCTGGAAAGATTGACTTCGAGGTCGTCAAGCACGGGGTCCTCGAAGGCACGATTTTTTGAGGTCGTCAAGCACAGGGCCCTCAAATTTTAAAGTGTCAGGCACAGAGCTTGGAAGGGTTGGCTTCGAGGTCGTCAAGCACGGGGTCCTCGAAGACACAATTTTGAGGTCGTCAAGCACGAGACCCTCAAATTTGTACTGTATAAATTTGACTATGCATTGATTGGCATGAGTATGCATAATTATGCTTATGATTCATGAGAGGTGATTGATGTTTAACATAAGAAAATTAAGGGTTTAGGGGTGTCTTTGTTTGAATGCTTAAGTATGCATGAATTTCATGTTGATGTTTTTATGATTAAAGTGAGTATGTATTGACTTGAATGTTGATATGATTTAATATTTGTATGTCTTGCATATGCATTGTTTGTATCTCATTTATATGCTTTGTTTGATGTTATTATGCCATGTATATGCATTTTTTATTAATGTGAATAAGCATTATTGTTTGATGCTATTATGAGAGTATTTGATTTATGTCATGTATGATATGAATATTATATGTCTTGTTTGAATGTTATGGAATGATGGGTAAGACACATACACTAATGTTCTAATGCATCAGTCATGATTTATTTTTGGATGAAACACATCAACTTCTATAGACTTGACTGAAGCGACCTTTGTTGCTTAATGTTGATTGGTACCATAATTTTTCATCAAAATATGCCCTAGTTTACTTGAGGATGCCTTTATCTAAAGGTGATCCATAAAATTGCTCCAATATAATATTAAGGACAATGAATAAGTCCATCTGTTTTGCCCTAGTGTAGCCTTGTTGATGAATTCTTGCCAGAGTGTTGGTTTTCTTGTAACAACAACAAATTTCCCAATGTGCTTATTTTGTCTACCTTCATCAGGCTTAGCTTCTCTAAAAAGTTGTCTCAATTTGTTTAGTAGCAAATCTTCATCTTGAGGGTGTTTATTTTATTTTCCCTAATTTTTGCCCATAATACCTAATGTAGATATCTGTCAGGAATTCTTTTTTTTTTGTAATGATACTAAATCGCCTTTTCAGGTTTTCGACTTAGTACCGCTCCCTTTTCCTAAGGTCGCCCTTGCAGGTTTTCAGCCTAACATTTTTTGTTTTTTGTTTTGTTTTTTTTAACACCCTCATATGTGATGGTCTAATTCATAGGAAGTAGAAGTCATTGTTGAAGTTGTCCTTGAAGATGGTAACTTAAGATCTTTATCCTTCTTATTTGAAGGATTTTGGCTTCTTGTGATCGAATCAACTTATTGAGTCATGAAAAGTCACTTCACAATTGCCCCAGTTTTGGGTTTTTATAAATTTTCACAAGAAAATAAGATCAACCCAAAAACTGCCCCAGTTTGGGCTTCTTTTGACTTTACACTAGAAAGTGATATCAATCCCAAAAAAATTGTCCTAGTGTCAAATAATAAGAGTCATCCTTCTATTGAAATTGATGTGGTATACTTGGACTAGGAGGCTTTGGATTGTGAATCACCTTAATATTTGCCCAGTTTGAGAGGTCTCCAATTTTTCTTTGCTTTTAGTGCTCTTTATTTCATGATTAACTCTTTAAAAAGAAATATTAAAGCAATGATCAATGCAAACTTGGGAAATGTTTAAGTTATGAGTGGTGATGGGGAAATGATGGTTTTTTTTTTGTTTTGGCTTGTATAGATGTGGTAGTGGTGATTTGTGTTTGGCTAATAGTATATGTGGTGGTGACTATGATAATAGTAAGAAAATAAATTTTAACTTATGCATTAAAGATGAGATATTTTAATAAAAATTCCTGAGCTTAGTGGAGTCAGTGTTTTTTCATGATGCGCATTTTAGGTGAATAAGTCCTCGACAAGGTCTTTTTAAGTCAGTATCGTGGCTAGGCTAAG
>NW_017727100.1:217136-218211 GCF_001865875.1 Lupinus angustifolius | reverse complement strand
TGCGATAAATTTTTCGTGAAGGGTTCATTTTGTGGTTATTGCACTTTATTTTGCCCTAACTTTTGCCTGAGATATTAATTGAGGATTCTCAGCGGGCTTTTTCTTTTTCTTTCTTTTTGTTTTTTTTTGGCCCTTTAAGCAAGAAACATTTTTTCTATTCTCTTATCCTTCTGTTATATGATTGGCGTGAAAGAATATTTTTATTTTAATAATTGCATGTCAAGGAAAACAATTGAAAAACTACCCTCCTTGGGTTATTAACATATTGAGGTTATTAAAAAATTATCTTCTTTCATGATGTCTGGGCTCAAATGAGGTGACTAGGGATATCTTCTTAGTGTTTGGGAGTTAACAAAAAATGCCTTGTGTCATCGAACATATCTACCTAAAAAGGTTCATCATTTTGTATTTTATATTTGCATCATTCTCTATTTTATTTTTTAATCAAATATCTCATATTAATGCATGGATTAATTTTATTTGGGTTTATTTTGTGGTGTTTTTTTCCGGGTTATGTGATTAGACTAATATGGTTGGTAGGGTGAGGTATGAGATGGTGAAATTTGCATGATCAATGCATTAGTATATACTTGTTAAAAATATGCATTTGAGAGTAAATTACTTTTCGTGAAAGAGGAAACACAGGTAAGTATCTATGGGCTTGGCATCGACTGGGTCCTCGGATGAAAATTTAATGGGCCTCCAATTTTTGTCGGGGTAGGATAAATTGCATCATCTCTCTATCTTCTTGAATTTCGCCATGTTCGACTCTGATCACATTCAGCCGAGTCCAACACTAGTATTCTTAAAACCAACTCTTCAATTGATGAGTGCATTATCAATATGGTCATAAAATGCATGTAGAGAAATAATTTTTATTGATGCAGAATGTGCATGATGTGAACATTGTTTATCATGTTACATGGATTGATATGCAACATATAACTCGAAATGATGCATGAAATGTAAGGAACATGTATGACTATGCATATGTTGAGATGTATGAATAGTGTGATGATGCAAATATTTTTATAATGTATAAGATATATGAATGCATGTAATTTTATTTTTTATC
>NW_017727100.1:216621-217036 GCF_001865875.1 Lupinus angustifolius | reverse complement strand
GATTGCATAAGTCAATTAATGAATATTTTTTATTTTTGAATGCAATGAATGAATGTATAAGTCAATCAATGAAGATTTTATTTTTGAATGTAATGAATTAATGCAGATTTTTTATTTTTGAATGCAATGAATGAATGTAATGAATGAAATAATTTCTGGTTTTAAATGTATGCATGAATGCATAAGCCAATCAAGGAGATTTTTTATTTTTGAATTAGTGCATAAATGAATGAATGTTCGAATAATATATTTTTGGGTGCATGTACATATATATGCATGTATGCATTCAGTATCATAAATATGGTATACTTAATAGGTTTTGTGGGTTATCTAAGACCCTAACCTTAGGATGGGGATATAAGGCTTTTATACGAAACATCTTATAGGGTCTACTTATAAGGTGCCCAGATTGCAT
>NW_017727100.1:213706-216521 GCF_001865875.1 Lupinus angustifolius | reverse complement strand
TTATTTCCAGCCTTTTGATTTCATGTCTCATATGCCTATTTAAAGTTGAATTTTGACACATGTTTGAAAATCAAATCAAATCCCCTATTAACTTCAAAGAGAAAGTTAAGGAGATTTTGATTTTTGCTTTTAATTAAAATTCAAAAATTTGATTTATGCCATTATGATGTTTAAATTCAAATTTAATAAAAGTCATAAATTCAAATTTGAATCATTTTTATTTTGGAACAGATAAAAATGTTATTTTTTTTATATAAACCCAAAATGTTTATCTTATTGTTATTTTTTTTGAAAAAATGTATTTTGGGCCGGACAAAATTGGGTATTCACAACTATAATTCTTAATCGATTAAAATGAGTTCCAGTAGCAAACATTTCATTTTTCACTAAATTAATCGATTAATATTCATTTTAATCGATTACCTGGGCTCATTTCTCTGAAAATATGGAATTTTAAACATTGGTTTATCGATTAAATACAACTCTTAATCAATTAACAGCAGCATATAAATTAGAATCAGCAGTGTTTTTGCCAATTTTTCAAACCCTCTCTTCCCCCTTTTCTCTCTAAATCTCAAATGCCACACCAAAATTCGAATTCTTAGCTTAAAAGAAGAATTAAACCTCACCTTTACCCATTTTGCACCTTAATTCATCCAATCCTTTTCTCGAATTCCCTAGGAAACCCTATTCCCAATTCCAAACCCTAAGCTTTAGGTTCCCTCCCTTATCCTTTTCTCCTCCTCTCATTACTCGCGGTTTTCAATCAACAATGGAAAGAGGACGTTCGAAGAGGTTCAAGACAACTGCTCAACGCACTCGTAGGCCTCCTACTGCTTCATCTTCAAATCTGAACGTGAGGCACGACCGTGGAGATCCCTACTACTCACTCATACTTCAGGAGACCCGGTTGTCAAAGTTTTAGGGAAGGAAACCCACCTACATAAGGTATGCTGAACTAACCTGGATGGCGGAACATAATTTTGAGTTTCCGCAAGGTATGTAAGCTCAGGTAGTTGTGATGTTTTTGGAATTAACGGGTAATCTGTACCCCACTTTGATTAGGGAATTCTATGCCAACTTTCGTTATAAGAACGACATATATTGGTCTATGGTGTCGGGAAATCTATTTGAGATGGATAGTGATATTTTTATGAATGTGGGTGACTTATCCACTACTGGTGTTAGCCTAGGTGATTGTGAATGGCTTAAGGATTTTGATGCTGCTGAGGTTTACAAATTATGTCTGAGAGGTCCCCATCTGTATATCCAAGGAGAACTAACTAAAGCTGGTTCATTATCGGTAGAGAATATATTGCTTCACTATTTGGTTGCTTACATTTTAGTTTAGAGAAACACCAATCATGCACAACCAAATATTAATGATCTGAAATTCATGTATGACGTTAAGGAAAATATAATGGTTAATTGGCCTGAGGAGATCCTGAAGGTCATGTATAATGTCTCTACATTGCAATCCAGTTGTTGCCCTATAGTATCTTCATATCGAGAATCATTGACTATCTGCACATTGACGTATCTGACACCATCGTCGCATAGACTTCTGATAAAGATCACCTTGTAGGTGAAAACCTTATCCACAAGATGGGTATCTATAAGTATGGAAGTACTTGACAATACCAGGAAGATTATACTACCGTGGATTTGGATCTATCTGATGATAAGGATCAGGCTGGAACAAATCAGCCTAATGTAGAAACTCAAGGGGAGCCATCTGGAACTGCGCCGCAGGAACCATCCTTTGGATTAGCTCAGTTGGATGCCATGGAGCAAAGGCTGAATAACAGAATGGATTTACATTTTTAGTCTCTGAAGGAATCCTACCATACTAATTTGGAACAGTTTCAGGAGCGTCAGGTTGCCTACATCGATAACAACTATCAAGCTATGAGGAGCTTTATTCAGAACACTGTTGAGGCACAGAATGAAAGACTTTCTACAGAATTTGAGAAGCTGAGATTCCTCATTCGGGGTGATAGTAGTCTGACCGTACCTGATGACAGAGATCCTCCTCCGTATACCTAGATTAGAAGTCCTTAGACCTTAGGTTGCCTTAGGTTTAGTTCTTCTATATGGCTAATTTTCAGGATTTATGCTGCTTTGTAATTTTGAGACATATTTTCTCTATGCTTTTTGGCTTGTAACTTTAACTATCTACTTTTGCTGCATTATTGTGACTTGATATGCATGCCATTTGAACTTAAATCGTTATTATTTTGGTTTTAATTTGCTTACATAACATTCCTATTTATGTCAAATATAGTATGATTACATGTTTAATGATTCTTGATCATGTTTGGTTATATGTATCTTTTATGTTTGATTGAGCCTACTGTTTGAATGCTATAATATAAATACTCGATTATTCCATGCTTGATTAGTTCATGTATAACCTTCCAGGCCATTAAATATGTCATATTGATGTATTATGTTGTTTTAATCGATTATCCATCTGTCTTAATCGATTAAATGTTAATCAATGTGTGCACGTGTTCAATTTTTTCATCAACTGATTGATTAATTACATTCCCAATATTAATTGATTAATTACAGTTTGAGTTCATTTCATATCTCTTCTTACTTTTGACCAAAATTTTATTTAATTTATCTTTTTGATAATGTCAAAAGGGGGAGAAAGGTTGCTTTGTTGTTTGATGTGTGCATGTTGTAAATAAAATCCAGCTTCCATTGTCTAGCTATGCACTTTAACTTTGAAATCAACAACCATGCATTCTGTGACCATCTTCAAGCTATGCATCAAAACAAAATTTGGTGTTGAGTTTGTCATCATCAA
>NW_017727100.1:168606-213606 GCF_001865875.1 Lupinus angustifolius | reverse complement strand
TATATTGCCAACTAGTGAAAGCTTAAAGATAACTCAACAAATCAACATGCCAAAGATTCAAGAACTTCATGTCTAAACTAGAGTCTTAGATATGTGTCTTAGTTATTGAGTCTAGGTTAGGTAAACCTAGATGCAAATCTCACAAGTTCTAAAAACTATCATATCATTTACATGAGACATGCCATCTAGATTATTATATGGTCATCCATTAATCATACATGTTATTTGTGCATTTTAGGCATAACATAATGGTAAAACATGTATAGTTGATAAGCATAACATATAGGTAGTTTATCATTTAATATCTTAACTGAAAATATGTCAATTAATCGATTAAGTATGGCTTTAATTGATTAACGTGAAAACAGTTTTAATCAGTTTCAACAGATAACTGATAAACAAAATACAGTTATTCTAAACAGCCCGTTAATCGATTAAAAGGACACTTAATCGATTAACTGGGCATAAAATAGCTTTTCTTTATAAACTGTATTTTTACACCATGCTACATAATTCATTCATTCATTTTTAGAATTGCTAAGTTTCATATTTTCGTGTTCATTGTATGTGATATTGTTAGGTATCAGTGGCTAAAATACACCTAAAAGAGGGGGTTGAATAGGTGTAGCGGTCAAAGTATCCGCTTTTCGCAAACAACATGCAATGCTGAAAAACCCCCAGTTTAATCGATTAACACAGAAAGAATAATCGATTAACGCAAGCAATTTAGAAATTACATGTTCTTCATGATTCTGATCTTATACATATTCATAATAATTTGTGAGATTTGTATAGGGTTTATAGCTTGTTCTTAATTGTAATATTTGAGCTATTTTGTGCTTCACATTACTGTGATTTTGTTGTATTTTTGTAACAAGGAAAGTCGTCTCTTGGTGTCGTACCGCCAATGAGATACAGAGAGTCTTCACCAAGACTTGGAGGTCTTAAGTTTCCTAGGCGATAGGTAAGGTCAAACCGTGGTAGAGGTTCTGGGAATTCAAGATGGTAGCATTCAAGGTCTTGTAATTGGAAGTGTGTATGTAATATACATTGACTTCAATTTTAGTGAAGAAAATCTCCCAAGATCGGAAGGGGAAGATTGGATGTAGTTTTGCAGTGGACCGCAAAACGAACCAGTATAAAAACTTTGTTGCAGGTTGTTTCTTACCCTTATCTCTTTACTTTTTTAAGTTGTTTTTAGTTGCTTATTGCAGCGGATAATTTCTGTTCAAATATATCTGCTATATCATTTCTGTATAATCTGTAAGTGGCTGTGCAATTGAGTCATTCAGCAACTGTCTGTTAAGTGCGATTTAATCGATTCATGCAATCCTTTAATCAGTAAGTGGGAACCGCAACACGTGTTCAACCCCCTTCTATGTGTATCACTGATACCTAACATCTCTCACATGATTATTTTTACAATGTTTTATTAATAATTATCTAATTTCTGGAATCAAATAAAGATGGAGGAGAGTAATGATTTCACTTATTTTCAACAAAACATCTTATATTGTATGAATATATTAAGGTACACTTCTATATTATATACATATATAGTTTTGTTCTTGATGATTTGACACGAATAATCTAGGTATATGATAATAGTAGATAATTTTTAATATATTTCATATTTAAGTCTAAATCTTCAATAAGGTCTGACATTTTTCCAACATTTGAAAGGAAAATAAGAGAGATGAAAAACATCAGAATTATCTCAAACTATATTTTATGACTATGAAGTTTTTTCTCTTTATGTCTCAATTCAAAATTCAATTCACAAACAGGTTAGGATTAAAAATACTACTCTTTTGTTTTAAACCCTTCTTTTGTTTTAAACCATAGATCTTCTGAAATCTAATCACAATAGAGACTAAAAGATTAACTTAACTTCCCATAAAAATTAACTTAACCATTCACAAAACAATAATTTAACCAGAATATATAATTGTCGTTTCTTTTTAGTTTTTTTCTTTAATAAACACAAATAAGAATTATAAAATACATTACAAAAAGTTTTTTCCTTCGGACATTTAAAAACTGGACAATAATATTGATTTAAAATATGTTTATTACAAAGCATCATGCTTTGGCCCCAAGAATAAGTGCTACAAAGGCAATTAACTGGAACCTTATGTACTGTAGATAACAATAGGGCTCCTGACAATGTAAAGTGGACTTTTCCATATAAGTGAACCTGATACAATTTTCTTACTTGCCATGGATTTGGCTTTCACCACAATAGTGAAGCTCTTCTTCTGCAGTTTTCTACAAAAAATGAGGCTACTAGGCTTCACTGTGATTTTCACTCCTTTTGGTGATCTAATTTTTGCATTGTATATGGTTGGAGAAGTACCTACATTGGTCACTGTCCTTCTGAAAACTCCTATTGTGTCTTCGTTACTTTTTAAGATAAGTTGCATGCTGGGATAGTTGATAGCATCATAGCCAAGGCCGGGAAGCAAAGAGGAGCAGTTTATAGGAGAACCAACTAATACAGATAAAGTAGAACCATTGTAACCCTCATGGCATAGGAACTGGATATAAGCAAACTCATCCATGTCATAGACTAAACCAGGGCTAATAGCTCTTGTTGGGTTCAATTGACCAGAACCATAGGCAAACTCTGCCTCATTGTTAAGTCTCCTGCTCATAGGTTTGGCTTGGCAAAGAAAATAAAAAAGTTAGCCATATTAAAAGATCTGAAGTCTTGACATATGATTTCTTGTGAAAAGGGTTCAGGTTGAGCATATTATGATTAAAATGGATCAACTAACAAAGGTGTAATATGTTTTAGATTGAATATCAATATTTTTGCCTAAGAAATAATGATCCTCTTATTTAGTTATTGAGAAATAAGAAAGCATGAAAAATCCCAACTTTTTCTAGAAAAATCTCAAATTGTTAAATTAGACTTTTTCAAGATAAATTTTAGGGACATGTTAGTTGGAACTAGAACTATTTTGATACTTATTTAAGAATTTTAGGCACCAAGTTGAAACATTTCATTTCTCAGGATTAAGTTTAGGATGTGTTGTTCTAAGTTAATCTCACCTGTGGTTATAATAGCAGACCTGATTGCAGCAGGACTCCATTGTGGGTGAAATGACTTCACATAAGCTGCAACTCCAGCAACATGAGGACATGCCATGGAAGTCCCAGACATTAGTGTAAATTCTGAAAATTGGGTATCACCTTTCAAACCAGTGAGTGAGTTCCTAAGGGTATAAGAAGCCAATATGTCAATGCCAGGAGCCGCAACATCAGGCTGCATCAAATACATTATAAAACACTCTCACTTCAAACAATACCCGCTTTATAGTCAAATTACAATTACAACGGAAATTGAAGGGTCATGCCATGCGGTTGTGAAAGTCACTTCAACGGCAACATTGCAGCCTCAACTGGTGATGTGGCCCGCAATTTCATACAATAATTAAAAGGCCATTATACTCGAAAACTTGCAACTAAGGTACCTTGAGAATGTGTTGGGATCCTGGATTTGGACCTCTAGATGAGAATGTAGCAGCAACTGGAGCTGGCGTTTTTACTTCACGACTCTTATATATCACTGCCGATGGTGACCTTAAATAGAGCATAAATTCATGTAAAATTGATAGTATCAGATAATCCGGTTGAAAACTTGTTATCACAAATATTTCGTTTGAGCAAACTATATATATATATAAAATAAGTACCTATAACTACTTATTAATATCATTCATAGAATAAACAACAATATATATTTTACCTTGTGGACTTTATATAATTTGTAACAATTTCACCTATGCTATCATTCACAATTGTAGCAGGGGCCATGAAAATTTGAGCAACATCAGGATATTGACCATTTTCAAGTATAGTACCAATGCCTCCAATTTCTTTCAAAACGGCCTCAGTGCCCCATGCTCCTAATTTGCAGTAGACAAGTTTTCCCTTCACCTTATTTGGATCCAATGAGTCTTCATAGCAGTAGCTGTCAATGCATGAAGAAGTTCTTCGTTATTGTTGAATAGTTTACCAAGATATTACTCGCAAATAAAAGAAAAGTTACCTGGCCTCCTCCTTTGTTTTGGAGTCCTTGGCTGCATCAATCCCATTGACTAGAGGGTACAGTTTTCTTTCTGGATTGAAACAACTCACTCCTATCCCCTGTATAGGTATAATCCCCAAATTTGGACATCATGATTTTCACGAAAAATTATTAACAGGCAGACTGAATGTCACATTGGTTATTAACGGTATTTTAAATTACGGTTGCAGTCACAGTTAGTGTCGTTGTGCCTGTTACGATGCAGATTGTGACAATTGTGATATGAATTATTTTGTGATAAATTTTGTTGAATCTGATGTGGCTTACTGTGATGCGACCCAAATGTGGTCCGATATGGTTGCACTGCAGCCCAATACAACTATATCATTGTAATCTATTGTTACACCACAATTGCAGTGTGATGTGGTTGCGGTGGTAATTGCAACCACAATATTATGGTCGCATCACATGTGGTCTACAATTTGAATAAATGGTTTTTTTTTGTGAATTTTACACTATCTTCCTACAACTAAGTTATTTGGTACTGCATTTAGAAAAAAAAAATCCTTCTCAAGGTAAACTTAAATGGATCATTCTATAATGTCAAAAGTTAATGAAAGTTACACTACAGTGAAATAGCAACTGTAAATAACATATTGAATAAAATGAGAGTTAGTCCTTTGTGCAGATTATTACATAGTTCTATTTGTAAACCTTAGTTATGAAATGAAAATTTGATTAATGGAAAATAGTATTCCTTTTTGTGATTTATGTTAAAACTATTTCAGTTTTTCAGATGTCCATACAGTGAAAGAGTGAAACTTACAGAAATGTTCTTTCCACTGCCCAACTGTACAGTGCTCTTGAAAGCCCTATTAATAGCACTAGCTGCAACTGTTATAATCCATGGTGCAGTATTTGTTACAGTTGCCAATGTTGGCCCTCCGTTTCCTGCAGAGGCTGCAGTGATTATACCTTTTCTCATGGCGAAAAATGCACCAATTGATATAGAGTCAGTCACATAACTAGGATCTCCTCCACCAATGGAAATAGATATAACATCGACACCATCGTATATAGCAGCATCAAATGCAGCAAGTATGTCCATGTCTGCACATCCACCGGATGACCAGCAGACTTTGTATATTGCCAACCGAGCGGATGGCACAGCGCCACGAGCTGTCCCGTTGGCCAGCCCAAAGAGACTTGCATCTTGGATTAGATTGCCTGCAGCTGTTGATGCAGTATGAGTGCCATGGCCATCAACATCTATAGGAGATAATATGTCTGATGTGTCAGGGTTTCCATCAGCCTTGAAGTATTTAGCTCCTATGATCTTGCTACAAATTTGGTATAGAGTTGGCAAGCAGTAAACTACATTAGTTAGAGATTAAACAATACTAAGATTAGTTAAAGATAAATGAGCATTTCTATTATTTTCAGCATAAGATTAAAACAACTTCTCTCGGAAATAAGAACATCAGGGTTTTTGCATAATAAAAACTGATTGACTTTAGAATAACAGTATCAATATTAGTACTGTGAAAACCGGACCACACTGGTCAGTTCCACTGAAAAATGGATAAATAGATCCCCTTATTAAAATGATATAACAATAAATTTTTCAAATGAATCGTATCAATGACCAGTTTTTTTAAAATTATTATTTTAATAAAAGTGACTTAATTTTATTAAAATATTGAGATAAAGAAATACATTTGTTGATATTTCTAAAACACAGTCTATCACTAATTTACATGTTTTAATAAATAATATAAATAACCGATTAATCCATTATATCACCATATACCCTGTCCTATTTGAAAATTAGTACGGAAGTTGGAAGTATACCTGTTTGAGAGTTTATACTTTCATAGGTTTTTAATCTCTAAAGAATATTGCACGAGAAAAACTGTTGCAGTACGACCCAGTTAAATTAATTTTTTTTAGGAAAACCTTCATGTTCTTGTCAAATATCATATTCAAATAGCAGTTCCATGTGTGCGTAAAGAAAGAAAGCCACGTTTGAAGCCAGTATTAAAACTTGCAGTAATTATTGGAAAACAAATCCAAAAATATGAAAATTGTTTGATGCACAAATTTATTCTCATTAAAATATTGATGTACAATGAAATTTAGGTTGAATTGAAAACTTAAAATAAACCATGAAAGGAGAGTAATGCATAAAATTTACGTAACCAAGGTTTGAAATTTCTCAATCTTAGTCAGATGTTTTATTAGTAGTTTCTTTTATTCCTAGTCTTTGATGATCTTCTCTTTCACATTTAGTTTATTTTTAATATTTCAAACTCATAATTTTTAGGTCTTTTTAGTGATTGGAGGATAGTACTTTATTTAATAGAGTGACTCTCTTAGTTTGATATTTTCTTGCTTTATATGAGGGTGAGGAACTCTCATAGCTAAGGTGGTGTTTTGACCATAAAAAAATCTTATTTTTACAGTACTAGCGTGTCAATCGGTACTCTGCGTCGGTCGACTTGCATTCTTATTTTTTGATATAAGTGTATAAGTATAAAAAATAAAAAATATAAATCCAATAGAAAATGTAAATTTAAGAATATAAGATGTAATAATTGATATGATATACACAAAACTTTTATAAATTTGTCGTGCATCTAATAATCATTATTGAGTTGTTAGATATATTTTTTGTTATTATTTTATTTTTGGGTTGAGAAAGAGAGAAAATAAAAAAGAATGTGTGGATAAGTAATAATGTATTGATGAAAAAATGAAACCAAAATGTGGAAGTTTCCATTTATTAATGAGAGAGATTAAAATGATAAAAATGGAATTTAAAAATTATACCCATGATTATTACTTGTTTTGGCTTTATTAATAATATAAATATTAATGATAAATTTCTAAAAAACTAAGCATATTTTTTTCAAATGAAAATAAAAATATTAGTTTATTTTTTACTATTTTACAACATTAGTATTTTAAGTATTTAAAATATAAAATATTTTATATTTTTTTTTCTTACGAGAAAATTAGTAATGTACAATAGTTAGTTATTCATGTTTTGATTAACATAGTCATTCTATCAAATAGTGGACGGTACTACTTGATGTGCCAATAATATTATAACTACGGCGGTTTCTGAATTACATTACTCAATAATTGATGTGTCATATCAAATTATAATGTTACGATATCTCAAATTGCAATATAAACATTAGACTGAAATGAACCATATTTATGTCATATCGGATCACATCTGAGTTGCATTAAGCTTAATCATGCAATATTAAAGTAAATAATATTTTTTAATCAAAGAATTCAAATCTATATAACTGCACTCAGCACCATAATAATCACAATGACTATATTCATAACCATGCAAACGCAATATAAATCACCTAACCCACCATCACCTTTTTGGAGTCTTTAGAGCTTTGGGTAAAGCTCAATGTCAATAATTTTTTCCTTCTCCCCTGTGTGTGCATTGGTTATGGTACTCTATATCTGCTATCAATCACCAAGAACATAAAATGAAGTGACACAGGGTTCAAAAAGAAAGAGAACTTACTTATTGCAGCCTGAAAAATTAGCATAGTGGCCACAACTTCCTTTCCATCTTGCTGGAGGAGGACCAAATCCATTATCCTTGAAGCTTTGAGAGTCAGGAGTGATCCCTACCCCACAAATACAATTACAATAAGTTACCAATTATAAAAGAGGAGGGATCCATTTACCCCAACTTAAGTTACACTAGTTATACTCAATCTCATCCATTCATTTTCTTATCAAGAACAAGAAAATTGAAAGAAGAAATCTAACCTGTATCCAAAAGAGCAACAACTATGTCACTCTCTAATTTCAATCTTCTTTTTGCGGTCAGAGGCAAACCAATAAAGTTCCATGATCTTGTTGTATGTAGCTTCCGGTACTGACTTTGTATTACTGAAAGCACTTCATCCTTGGCTGCATATACAATAATGAGTAAAATTTAGAAAAAATAACATTATGTACAAAATACTATATTTAAATATATATCTTGCAGCTAGAGAAAAAAAATGATCTATACCAGATAACTTCTTGGCTTCATCTTCTGATAGCTTTGCAGCAAATGCATTGAAGCTCCTTGTGTAGCTATATACAATGGATTCACTGGCTTCTATGTAGCTTACCAAAAACAAATAAAAAAACAAATGACTTAATCCAAGAAAACATAAAATTAAAGGGTAGTCAAGTGCACGAGGCTTCCATCTACTACGGTCTAAGTATGGCAGATGTACACAGTCTTATCCTCACAAGCGAAGAGACTGTTTCCAAGGAAGTATACAAAAAAGACAAAAAAATGTTTCACATGGTTTGGCAGGAATTTCAATGAAGGCAGCTAAATATACAATTTTGTTTTGTGAGTTAGGGAGGTTACCTTCCCTTCACAGAAGAAAGTACATTTAAATGGGTATCGACTGCAATGTCTCTGTTTACTGGATGAGCTCCCAAGAAAACAATGTAGAAGTTCTGCAGGGGAGCCAAATGTTGTCAAGCTTATAGACAAAACAAAAACAAACTTGTTAGAAGCTAGCTCAAATATGAAAGAAATCAATAACATTAGATAAAAAGGAATGAAATGTGAGAAGAAATAGAATGCCTTTTGGTCAACTCCATTAACTAAAGCAGTAGTTAGAAGGATAAGCACAAAATGAAGCCAAAGAAAAGAAAAGGATTTGGTAAGTTTCTGCATGAACATTTCTAGTAGTGACATGCTAGGATTATGAGACTGAGACACTAATATGACGAAACAGACTATAGAATGTCTCCAAGAAGAAGCTGCTTATATACAAACAAAGTTAGCAAAAAAAAAGGACCAAAAAGCCTGCTTCAACAACTTTGCTTCTTACATACAAATAATCATGGTTTTGGTAGGGAAAGCTTGTAAAATTTCTGAGTCATTAGGCTAAAGTCAATGTCACATCTAGAAGATTGCTTCTTGAGGTGAGACATCTTTTAACATTTTAGTTGTGTCTGTCTCAAAAAGTATACCTCTTCATGTGACACTTATTGTAATTAATTAGAAAAATATTTAATAATTAAATTTTTAACTTCAATAATTTTTTTCAACTAAGTAAAGCAAATGATACATAAAGTGACACACTTCTTGAGACAACAAATGTGGTCCATGTTTTTTTATATATTGTCATTAAAATCTCATGGATGTTATGATCACTAGAAGGGAGTCATAACTTGTGGAATGAGATTCTCTTTTCCTTAAACTTCATGTCTCTCTATCTTGGACCAATCAACATTTGTTAATAAATAAAAAATAACACTTCATTTTAATTTTATTTTACAAAAATAATACATTAAAACAGAGTTTGAGACACCAAGTTGAGATATGTGTTCTCTTTCCCATAACTTGTGGTACATGCAGATTAATTTATCATCTTTCTTTAACTTTGATAGTCTTATTGCCTGTTACTAGTGTTAAGCTGGACATTCATTCATGAATCTCATAGTTCTGTGTCTTTGGGGTTAAAGATTGGGAAATTATCTTATTTTGGCCTAAATACATGCTGAGGTTGTGAAATATCCTAGGCAAGATTCTTTCAATTATTGAGTTCTGATTTTGCACAACTTTGTGCATAGATTTAGTTGCTAGATGATTTCCATAAACAAATTCTCTTCAGGAAATGTTGAGAAAGCAGAGCAGTTTGAGAAGTTTAATGTTGAAACCTCCAAGACACACATCATTGTCAAGTACAATAGAGATATTGCTTTAAAACAAAGGGCCCTTGACATTATGAACCCCTATTCCTTAAATTCCAATGCAAGCGTGTTAACCGTACAACAGCTATTACTTATGTATAATATGGGCTTAGCTTCAAGCTTAACCTAAATGACACACAAGTTGAGAATAAAATTTTAAGGTTGTTGATGAACATTTTCTTCTTATCCATTCATGTTGTTGATGAATAGTAGTTTTTTTGGGATACATTGTAAGTTTTTTATCATTGAAACTATGTACTGTCAAGAATATTTTCTTACATTTTTTGGGTAAGGAACTAATTATTTTGGGTTCGTGACTATCTTCTCAAAATGTGTCGTTTTCAGGAATTGAACCATCAATCTTAAGGATTCAATAAGATCTTACACAGCTAGGCCAACATCTTGTTGGTTATTAAGCTAAGCTATGTTTGTTACACCAGTTTTTAAAATCACTAGTTTTTAAATCTCATATATACAATTTTTTTTTTTACTTTTTTTTTTACAAAAGAATGATGTGATTGTTTTTTATCAGCAATGTATGAGGGAGATTTTGTGAGAAAACTTGAATTCTTGGGAAGATGCTGCAACACTTTGATGGATATGCACGTAAAAACCTCCAAAGCTGTTAGTGTTTGTAATAAGAAAGAAAAGAATTGCAGAAGGAATTTGCAGAGGGAAAAAAATTGAAATCAGAAGATGAGTAATTCGGATGTTGAGGGAGAGAATTGTTTTTAGAGGAGATTCAATGAATATTCAATGTATTAGAATTGTATGATCCATCAATCATTGCAAGTAATATACACCTTTCCTAAAACAACTTCAACCAACTTAACTACTTTCTATAATGGCAACTCTTCTAACCACTATACCTAACTCTCTTTGATTACAACAATTAACATGCCCTCTTAATCAAGAGAGTTTGTGATTCATGACAGTAAATTTTACATAGCAAAAACAGCTTTACATAGTAAAAACAGAGTTGTCTTAGAACTTTAATACATTCATCATCTCTCTTAACCTCTTGAACCTATCAACCTTGAGAGGTTTTGTTAAGATATCAGCCTTCTGAATCTCTGTTGAGCAATGGATCATCTTGACTCTACCCTTACCAACTTGATCTCTTAGGAAATGAAATCTGGTTTCAATGTGTTTGCTTCTTCCATGGCAAACATGATTCTTTGCCAAGCTTATTGCTGACTTATTATCCACCCTGAGTTCAAAATTCTCAAACTCTCCATACTCCAGCTTTGTCATTAGATGTATCAGCCATAAGCCTTGGCAAGTTGCATTACATGCTGAGATATATTCAGCTTCACAAGTTGATAAAGCCACTACATCTTGCTTCCTTGAGCTCCAAGATATAGGTGCACCGAAAATGGTGAACAAGTAGCCTGAGGTGCTCCTTCTGTCCTCCTTGTCTCCACACCAATCTGAGTCTGAGTATCCTACAAACTCTGACTCACAGTTCTGCCTTTGGTTTGGAAAGAGCACACCATAGCACAAAGTTCCTTTGAGATATCTCAGGATTCTTTTTGCTACAATCATGTGAGCTTGAGTAGGCTTGACCATGTATTTTCTTATTACTCCCACTACATATGTTATCTCTGGCCTACTATGACAGATGAACCTGAGGCACCCCACTATTTGTCTATAAAGTGTTGTATCTGCATCATTTTCCAGGCTAGCTTCATTCATCTTCATGTTTGCTTCAACTGGTGTTGAAGCAGGCTTACAATTCTGCATTTGAAATCTCTCTAGCACATCATTTGTATACTTCCTCTGATGCATCATTATTCCCTTCTCTGTTTTGAGGAATCCTATCCTAAGGAAATAAGCTAATTCCCCAAGATCTGTCATCTCAAAACTCAGAGTTGAGCTTTCCTTTTAATGTTAGAATTTCACATTCACTTCTTCCTGTGATGACCAAGTCATCCACATAGAGGCAGACCAGAATTAAATCTCCTGTGATTGTTAGATTCACATACACACCATGTTTTACTTTGCATTTAGTGAAGCCAATGGATGATAGGAATGAGTCAATTCTTTTGTTCCAAGCTCTTGGAGCTTGTTTCAAGCCATATAGTGCCTTCTTTAGTCTTAGTACTTTGTTTTCCCCTGCTGTTGTTGTCTCAAAACCAGGGGGGTGTGTTATATACACTTCTTCTTCAAGAGGCCCATTTAGGAAGGCACTCTTGACATCCAGTTGCCACAATTTCCAGCCATTCCAACTAGCAAGTGCAACAATCAGTCTGACTGTTTCGAATCTGGCCACTGGTGCAAACACTTCATCATAGTCATACCTTTCTTTTTGCATGAATCCTTTGGCCACAAGTCTTGCTCTTGCCTTATGCTTGGAAATACTTCCATCAGGTCTCAGCTTGACCTTGTACACCCATTTGACTACTATAGGCCTCTTATCACTTGGTAGTTCAGCTTCTTCCCAAGTATCATTTTTATTGATTGCTTTGAGTTCTTCCTTCATTGCTTCAAGCCATACATCCTCCTTGAGTGCTTCTTTGAAAGTGATAGGTTCAATTTCACCTAAGAGAGCTAAGTGAATTAAGTCACCCTCATCAGTGATTACATCATCTGCAAACATTTCACACTCACTTAGCCTTAGTGGTAGATGCCTTGTCCTTGTAGGTATTGTTTCAGAAGTTCTGTTTTCTTGATGCCTCATTCTTGGAACAGGGTTCAAATCTTCTGAATTATCACTGTTCTCTTGCATAGGAATCACAACTACTGATTTGTTGTTTTCAGGCTTCACAAATGAATCCTTCCATAAGCTCATCTCATCAAAATACACATCTCTGCTGAACACTACCTGATTTGTTGTAGGATTTAGGAGTCTATATGATCCTGTTGGGTTGTAGCCAACAAAAATCATCAATTCACTCTTGTCATCTAGTTTCCTCCTCAACTGATCTGGGATGTGCCTATAACAGACTGAACCAAACACTCTTAAGTGCTTCACTGATTGCCTTTTTCCTGTCCAAACCTCCTCAGGAATCTGATTCTCAAGAGCTTGAGTTGGGCATCTGTTTAGCACATATGTTGATGTAATCACAGCTTCACCCCACAGATTATGAGGTAAGCCTTTGCATTTCAGCATGCACCTCACCATGTTCATTATGGTTCTGTTCCTCCTCTCAACCACTCCATTATGTTGTGGAGTATATGGAGAAGTGACTTCATGAATGATGCCATGTCCTTCACACCAATCTTCTAGTTATCTTAAGTTGAATTCTCCTCCCCCATCTGTTCTGAAAATTCTTAAGAGTTTTCCAGATTGCCTTTCTGCTAAGGCCTTGAACTTCTTCAGCTTTTCAAATACTTCATTCTTTGTTTTGATTAGGTAGGTCCACATCTTCCTGCTAAACTCATCAACAAAAGAGACAAAGTATTTGTTTCCTCCAAGAGAGGGCACTTCAAAAGGACCACATACATCAGAATATACAACATTTAGTAATTCAACAGCTCTAGTTTGGTTGTGATTACTAAATGGTATTCTTGTCTGTTTGCTAGTTAGGCAATTATCACATGTTGAGTTTTGAGTTCTGATTTCAGGAAGACCAATAACCATATCCTTAGTGCTTAGCATTCTAAGATCTCTATAGTTGAGGTGACCATACCTTAGGTGCTAGAGCCATGTCTCATTTGAAGCAGTTTCTGCCTTCAAGCATTGTGACTCTGCAATTCCTAGTTTGATTTGGAATGTTCTGTTGTTTGAGAGTGGAGCCTGTAGGATTTTCTTCTTCAGTTTGTCATAGACACTCATCACTCCATCATTCAACTTCATGCTGAATCCTTTTTCATGTAGTTGCCCAAGGCTAATCAGATTGGTCTTCATTTCAGGTACAAATAACACATCTGTTATGTATGCTTTGCTCCCATATTTCATTTTGAGAGGTATGTCACTTGTGCCTTCAGTGATCACTACCCTGTTGTCTGCAAACTTCACTTTGTTTCTCTTGCTTGAGTCAAAATTCACCAACCATTCTTTATGCCCAGTCATATGGTTAGAATAACCAGAGTCAAGATACCAAGTGTCATTTCTTTGAGGTTTGCATTCTGTTGTCATCATGAGTTGCACAACTTCTTCTTCAAAGTCTTCATTCTCTTNTTTGACTTGCTTTTGTCCAAACCTCCTACTGGATTGTTCTGGTTGATCTGAATTATTGACATAATTCTTCCTCCCTTTCATATAAGAGTATCTTCCTTGAGTTCTACTTGAATTCTTTGCACAAAATCCTCCTTTCTTTGCTGTCTGCATTTGGAGAACTTGGTTTGAGGATCTATCTGTGATCCTCTCATTGAGTCTTTGTTCATGGGCTTCAAGTGACCCTTGAAGCTCTTCAATCTTCATATTTTCAACTCTTCCTGATTCCTCAATGGCTACCACTACATAATCAAACTTAGGGGACACTGTTCTGAGAATGTTCTCAACTATGGTTGCATCAGTCATCTTTACACCACAAGCCTTCATCGAGTTTGTGTGTGTGATCAACCTAGTGAAGAACTCTGATACTTTCTCACCTTCCTCCATCTGCATGAGTTCATATTGCCTTCTCATGGTTTGTAGACGAATTTTCTTCAGCTGTGCAGCACCAGCATAGTGCTTTTCTAGCACATCCCAAGCTTCTTTAGCTGTTGCAGATCCTGCAATCATTTCGAAGTATGCATTGTCCACTGCTTGGTGAAGGAGGCAAATTGCTTTGCAGTCCCGTTTCTTATTTTGCTTGTGCGTGTTCCTCTGTGCTTCTGTTGCTTCTTCCTCTAGAATTGGTAGCCATTCTTCTACTATATCTGCCACATCTTGGTATCCAAGTATTGCTCTCATTTGTATGCACCACCTAGTCCAATTCTTGCCATCTAGTACAGGTAGTGTTGTGGCAAAATGTCCAGTTGATTGTGCCATTTTGCAGCGGAAAGATTGGTGATCTTCTTGCTAGCTCTTGATGCCAATTGTTAGTGTTTGTAATAAGAAAGAAAAGAATTGCAGAAGGAATTTGCAGAGGGAAAGAAATTGAAATCAGAAGATGAGTAATTCAGATGTTGAGGGAGAGAATTGTTTTTAGAGGAGATTCAATGAATATTCAATGTATTAGAATTGTATGATCCATCAATCATTGCAAGTAATATACACCTTTCCTAAAACAACTTCAACCAACTTAACTACTTTCTATAATTGGCAACTCTTCTAACCACTATACCTAACTCTCTTTGATTACAATAATTAACAAAAGCGTGTGTTACCACACTAACCTTTAGGTTCGATTCGCCCCCACCAATTTAAGTATATTGGATGCAAATGAAATGAACAACGAATCCCCTTCAGAATACTTTGGAAAATCTTGATATGTTTTGCACAAACACAACAAACGTATCTTTCAACAATAGTTTACAAACTTATGTTTCCTACACTTCTCTCATGCATTAGAGAAATGGAGGATGATTTCTTGGATGAGAAAATTCGGATGTGATTATGATTTCAAATGTCTCTATTTATAGAGAAGTTCATATCACTTGAGGGAAAGAAGTGCCTTTAGAGTTCTATACGCGTTAACGAAATGTTATGTAGTGTAACGGTTCAATAAATAACTGAATAGGCGTGATAGCCTAGCGGTAGCTACAATGCTTGTTAAGCCTTGTGCCTTTGGTTCGAATCTCACGCAAACCCATAGCAAATATACACAACCATTATACCAAACAACACTTTGTTTCATAAATCATCAACAATATTTATATAGTTAACCGTGAATTCTGATATTTTGTAAATATCATTCACAGATTTGAACCAGACGTACTCACATTTTAGAAATGTGTATGATTCAAATTTGGCTTTCAACCTTTACACAACTCAAAGGAAATACAACTTTATAATCTTCTTAGTTTCACTCCCTAACAAAACATTAACTTAGGGAAATATTTGAAAAATTATTTTGTTACACCACTTAATAAAAAGTAAAAGTAAAATCGCCAGTATAATGCTCTATAATAGTCTCACATTAAAAGTAAAATCGTAGAGAAAGCAAAACTTGGTATATATTGCAAAGAAAGAGAACAAAACTGGGGAATTAAAAATATCTAGGATTTTTTCAAAAGATGACTTAAATTCAACTTAAACGGAAATAAAAAGCGGAGGATAATTGAACTTGATGTAATCTGATTGGTTTTTTTATTACGTTTAAGTCATTCAATCAAATATATTTGATTTGATTCGTTGGATTTATTTTCAAATTGCAATCAAAATATGCTTTAATCATATTAGTTCCAATATGAAATCAAATTAAAATTAATTTATTAAGCTATAATTGATATTTAGTAACACCCATTCAACGGTGCTTATGTGTTGAACGATAAATGTAAGGTAGAAGAGAATTAACAACACTTATTGAAGCAAGCGATGTTAAATGTGTTATCTTTAACCGCGTTTATTGAAACAAATGCTGTTAAATGTAATACTTCATATATTTAACAACACTTCTTCAATAAGCGCTGTCAAATGTGTTATATTTAACCATGCTTATTGAAGAAAACACTCTTAAATGTGTTATCTTTAACAATGCTTATTGAAGAAAGTGTTGTTAAAGATCTTCATATATTTAAGAACACGTCTTAAATAAGCCTTGTTAAACGCTTGTTTTAGTGAGCGATAATCTTTTCAAATTCAAAAACAAAACCTCACACAATAATACACATATCACTCAATTTATTATTTCTCATATTTTTCTTCTTCTCCATAAGTTACATTTTTTTCTCTTTTGTTTTTAGTTTCTCTCTTCAAGCAAATTATCGAGTTTTGATTTTTCTCTTCAAGCATATGGTAAATCGTTATATTATTTTAGCTCATTTATTTCTCTCTTCACTAATATTGTGAACTTTATTTATTGTGAAGTTATGCAGCTATAGTGTTCTAAGTTTTTGGCTATGGTTCACTTTAGAACACATGGTTGGAGTACAATGGTAAATTTTCTTTCTCAATTGCTGCTATTTTTGTATTTTTTTCTTCATACTTTTGCAATTTGATTAGAGTTGTCATTTTTTATTTGTATTTACAGCTTGCATTGATCATTGAGGAACAAGAACACTCTGTAAAGACTTGCACATTGGAGGAGAAAGAATGAAAAATTTGCGTAAGATCTCACTACTCATATGTTATTTTATAAAATTGGAATCTGTTAAGGTTGAATGCAGCTGAAGTCGTTGGTGATCTAACTAATCTATTGTAAATATGGTGGAGTTCGACATGCTGCTTGATAGTATATCTGTGAGAGATATTGTCTTATTTATAAAGTAGATATTGAACAATGTTTGCTTCAGTGAACACTGTTAAATGTCTACTTTCTATAACGCTTCAAAAAAAGCTGTTGAATATAACCTTATGTACTATTGCACTCACATAGAAAGTGTCCTAAATGATAATTTTAAACGCTGTGGTTTTGCTATTCAAGGAACACATGTGGGAAATTTGAGCTTATGAACCGCAATTATTAGATGAATAAGTCAAAACAACATTGAGCTTATGAAAAATTGGGATGTTTAATTTGGTTTATTTGATCTCAAAACTACTCTACAACATCCTTAAAACATTGGTCTCAATAACTGTTTTAAGATGGCTTCAATTGGTAGAGCTCTTGCCAAGTTAATGACTTGACGAATTCAATAAACTTCCCCAATGTGTAATTAGGCAATTCAATAGCAATGCTCTGGTGTCTTTCATGTCGACTTAATGGGAATATTTCCAAATAAAGGCTGTAACTTGTGAATGCAAGTGGGTCTGACATGATTTTGAAGAAGATAAAACTTAAAGTTTTATAAGGATAAAGTATTCACAATGACAAATCAATTATAACAACATGAAGACTCAAGTTCAAGCTTCAAGAGAATCAAAAAGCTAAAGAGTAATTTCTATTTCTTTAGATCCTATGATGCTTTGAATGGATAGAGTCTAAGTTGGATGAACCTAATGCTAAATCTGACATATTAGAGTAATGAACATGATGCGTATGAGATTTTCATTCATACGTGCTTTAGGTGCATTAGCATTCATATATGATTTTGATGCATTAAACTATGTTGACTTTATATTGTTTCAAAATCATGCATCATGCATTAGTTAATCATATTAGAGGTTCATGAAATATCAACTAAGCATTCTCATAAAACTACTAATCTATTAAGGTTCTAGTTAATCGATTAAGTCTTTGTAGATGAGAAACCCATTAATTAATTAAGTACATGGTTAATTGACTAAGTTAGTTTCAATTCTTGAAATCTTGGATTTTTTAAAGAACGTTGATTGATTAAGTGTCTACATAATCGATTAAGATAAAAAAAAACAATATTAAATTGAGTGATATTTTAACTACCCTTTTCCCATAAGTTTTCATAACTTGATGCAAGATTGATACACAAGAATATACTATGAAATTTCAAGAGAGTTTTTTTGAAAATGTATGATATAAACTTTTACATGAAAATAGAGAGTTTATGAGTCTTTGAAGATCTTTTTTAAGTATTCATTATTTCAAATATTTTCCTTGGAAGAAGAGAGGAATTTAGGGAGAAATCCTAGTCTAGAGGCTGGGTCTAAGAATAAGTCTCCTTGGGTGTACTTAGCTAGAAGTGGCGTGATATCCGTTAGAAGCTAGGTCCAAGAGTTTCTTGGTGGAAGAAGTGTTTGTGAAGACATTCAATTTCTTCTTAGTAAAAGCAAATCTCCCGGATCAGAAGGGGATGAATGCATGTAGATTACAATGGTACGCAATAAAACCAAGATAAATAGATCGTGTCACTTTCTCTCTTTCCCTACACTTTTTACTTTCGCACCATTATTGTTTTTGTTATATTTGATTACATTCATATTAAGATTATTACTTAAGTGAATTTGCATGATTGATCACTTTCATTGAACTGTTTAAGTGCATATTAGATCAGATTAATCACCGCTTTCTTGTTCTATCAAGAATAAAATATTTTCAAGAAAACCAGCAAGGTTAATCGATTAAGCCTTATGCTAATCAATTCACTAGAGCTTTTTGTTAATTGATTAAATAGTCATTTAATCGATTAAAACAAGTAATTTTTGTGATTATTTTTTATAACCAATTTGTTTTTAATTGTTACTCAAACCACTGATAAGTGCCAAAAATATCTAATTTTCATACACTTTTCATGACACTTATCCTATGCAAAAATGTGAAAACCAACTTAATTCAACACTTTTTAGATAAATTTTGTGTGTTTGAATAATATGATTTTGATCACCTCTTGTCCAAGTTTTCCTTGAGTTTCGTAGGAAATTGGACCAAAAAGAATGCTTAGGCTTGAAGAAAGAAAACTTGCTTCACCTTGAAGAAATCAAGCCAAAGTACATTACACATGTGTGCTTAAAACTAAGCATGGTAAGGTGTAGGCTTAAACTTAAGCATGACTAAGCAACTTAGTCTTGGTTGGAAGAAATTAAATTCAAAGAAAAGCTACTCACGAAGTTGTCCAGCCAAGCACAAAGCTGTCCAGCCAAGCACAAAGCTGTCCAGCTGAGCACCAAGCACCGGGCCAGGTTAGGCTGGCTGCTCAAACAGGCAGCTGAGCATGCACTAGGTCAGGCAGGCTGCTCAAGTAGGCTAGCTGCCATGGGTCAGACTAATAGGCCAGACATCTAGGCGCCCCCTAGTGTGCTTATAAAAGGCACTCCCCTCTCCCCACTTTAACACATTGTACATACTTTGTAAATTCCTCTTCTCCTCTTCATTTCGACTGTTTCTATTTTTAGAGTGTTCTTAGGCTGTTCTTATGTTTTTATTTCATAGAAATTCAGAGGGAATGAAGTTGGCAAATGAGGTGCAAAAATATGATTTTGTAACCTCATTTGGAACCAAACGTATCTCATCCTTGGATAGATGGATCATGCTCCAACATATTGACTTGATTATGGTGTAATATTATTTCTTTTCTTAATTTGTATCATATTTTGATTTCAACACATTCAAGTTATTACTTTTGGTTAAGTTTTGATTCTTTAAGAAGTTCTTAATGCGATTTTAGCTTGATCACCTAAAACTTGATTTAAAGATCCAAAAATGCTTGTTCTTAAAGTGTTGACATTTAGTTCACTAGCCAATTCAAAACATCTATTTTAAGTAACTTGTATTGAAGGCTAAAAAATGTTAACGAGCCTGGAGTAGGGTGCGACAACCTGCTCCGGCGAGTGGCAAATAACTATTGTTTAGTGCATTATGCAAGGTTTGAAAATCATCTTATCATACTAGGAAACTAGATGAGGGATTTAGAAATGATGTTTGGAATTTAATCAAAAGTATAACACATAACTTGTTATTGTATTCAAAATCATTTGAGTCTAGAAATAATTCCATATTTCAAACTAATTTTCTCATTTTGAATTTGTAAATACTTAGTTTCTTTAGTTTTTCCCGTTTCTTACTTTATGAAATCACAAAAACAACTTTACTTATTACTTTCTTTCTTTTGATAAAATATACGAAGTGTGAGTATATTTCTGTTAGGCAGTTCCTTGTGGTTCGACATAACCCTATACTATACTACAATTGAATCTTGAAAATTTTATTTGTTGATTAAAGATTCCTAAAAGCATAAGTTCAAACCAATTCATGGTTTGTATCTTTGTACATAGGAATAATATGAAAAAAATGCAATCTAATCAATGGATTGTTACTTGACAAATAAAGAGTGATGAATCATAATCTAACCGCTAACATTTACTTTCTGTCATTTCTTTACCGCAACTATCATTTATTTTCCGCTACTAACTCTTGATTTCATTTATTTACTTTTTGTCATTTACTTTTCCGCATCTAGAAATTTATCTATTGTTTTATTCTTTGATACCAACATTTTGTAAGAAATGGTATGATTAACTTCATAAAAACAGACCAACCTTTATGGTAAGGTTAATTGGAACCTGAAAGGGAGTAAATAAATAAAGTCACTAACTCAATAAATTGTTCATCACTCATCACTCTTAATTAAATAAAATAACTTGCACACTAGGAAAACCCTTTCAAACAGCGACACATTTTGTTGTTGAGGGGGGAGTTCCTGGTCGGGAAATCCACTTTCAAAAAATTGACATCGTTGATGGGGAATTGCTTGATAATGGAAATTCCTACTTCTATATTTTATCATTAGTAATTGTAAATATAACTTTATTTTCTCTTTGTATAAATTTATTTTTGTTTTTGTACATCTTTCTTTTATTTTATGTTTTGTACATTTAAAAAAATTTAAAACACACAAAGAAACAAAAAGTTGAACTAGTGGAGTGAAAACCCACTAGTTAAGAAACCTTTTGTTGTTGTTATACAATTTTTAAGGGATAAGGTGGTACCCCATAGCAACTTTTTCAAAAGAACAATATAAAAGGGATTGGAATGAGAAAGGATTAGTGGTTGGACTTTTCAAAGAATGAAGAAAACTAATTCTTCAAAATTCCAAAAAGGGAAGCTACTCTAATCCTTAAAGGTTAAGTATTCACCATGCACTTGTCGCTGCAGGTAACACATTAAGGCACAAGTGAGGTTAGCCTTCTAGGTTAAATGCATTCACTCATGAATATGAATTATTTCGTATGTTTCCTAATGAATCCATAAATACATGGAAAAATGATTTACTCATTTTGTTAATCATCTTGTTAATTAGATAAAGTGTTTGACTTACTAACAAGGTTTTTGAGATGTCTTGATTAGGCTTGGTAACCAAAGGCGATGACAATTATGGAATCCAAGGACTTGGATCAAATGTCACTTGCAACCCTTTTCGGAAAGCTAGAAGAACATGAGATGGAACTTGGATGCTTAATACTTCACGAATAATCAAAAAAGAAAAAGAAAGGAATTTCCCTTAAGGCTGCAACTTCAAATGCATGAATTCAAAAGGAGAAATCATATGAAGAAGACTCTGATTCTTCCGATATTGATGATGAAACTATGACACTCGTTGTTAATAAATTCTGCAAGTTCTTAAAGAAGAAAAGAGCATCCAGAAAGTTTCATAGAAAAGATACAAGAGACTAAACCAAGAAGATCAAGAACTCAAAGGACAAGATCTCTTACGATGAATGTGGGAAAGTAGGACACATGAAGTTCTCATGTCCTACCTAACTCAAAAGAATTGAGAACGAAAAGAAAGATTCAAGGGACATCAAGAATAAGAAAGCCTACATTGTATGAGATGTACTTGGATAAGAAGCAAATTCAAGAACCTCAGATGATGAAGAATCAACCAAACTATGCCCAATGACGCAAAAACATGATTCTTGCGAAATAGCGAGCAAGACAACTCAAGTGAGGTAAGTAACTCCAATTCTGAATGTGATTTCGATGAATCCCCCACATATGGCATATTATATGGTGCTTATGTATAATGGCATGAAGAAATTAAAAAATATGCAAAAATAAATGACGATAGGAAAAAGGTTCGTTTTGTTGCATGAAAAGAAAATTCTTGAAATGCAAAAATTTATTGATGACCTTCAGGTCCAAAATGAAACCTTAGATCTTATATATGCTAATTTTACATGTGATTGTGCTTACAAAATGACTATGATACGCTCTTGTGAAAAATGTACATTTTTGGAAAAGAGAGTGCATGTTTAAAAGAAACTTTTGCTAATTTCTCTAACAATAGTCATAAGCTAGACAACTTCCTTGCATCACAAAGAAATCTTTTTAATAGATCCGGATTGGAATACATGCATGCTAAAAAGATATCATACAAGAAACATGTTGATTTTTCAAAAATTTCATATCATTAATCTCCTGCTTGTTTCTATTATGGTTTGTACGGTCATACTACCAATACTCATCATATTAGATTGCACGGTGTGCCCAAAATACAATATATTTGGATTGAAAAGGGACAAGCAACATTAAGGGACCCGAGACTCCTTGGGGACCTAAAACAAGCAAGTAAGTTTTGTTTTGTAGGTGTGTCTAAAAACATATGGACATCAATGGTACTTGGACAACGAGTGTTCTAGGCACATGACGGATGATAAGACCAAGTTTATTGAGCTTTCATCTAAAGAGAAAGGTCATATCACACATGGAGATAAAAATCAATGCAAGATGCTTGTAGTTGGAAAGATTGGAAATACTTCTCAAACAATCATTGAGAATGTGTTCTACGTTGAAGGCTAGGAGCATATTCTTTTAAGCCTTAGCCAATTATGCGACAAAGGTAATAAGGTAATCTTTGACTCTAAGTGCTGCATAATTAAAAGTGAGATAAACGATAGTATTAAATTTAGTGGTCATAGAAAAATAACATATATGATTGACTTGGATGTTATCACCTCATTATTTTCAAAATGCTTAATTTCGAAAGAGGATGATATTTGGATTTGATATAGGCGGGCTACTCAAATGAGGATGATATTTAAAAAGGACTTAGTAATTGGCGTACCTAAAATCAAATTTAAAACAAAAGAAACTTGTGATTCTTTCCGAAAGTGCAAACAAATCAAAAGTTCTTTCTCTTCTAAAAACATGGTATCCACAACAAGACCATTAGAGTTACTTCATATGGACTTGTTTGGACCATCTTAAATAATGAGTTTTGGTGAAAGTCACTATGCACTTGTTGTTATAGATGACTATTTAAGATTCACATGGGCTATTTTTCTTGCACTCAAAACTAATACTTTTAAATCTATCAGGAGGCTTGATAAGTTAGTCCAAAATCCAATGAACCGTAAGATTGTGAGCATAAGAAGTGATCACAATGGTGAATTTGTAAACCATAAGTTTGATAAGTTTTATAAAAAACATGGCATTGAACATCAAGATTCCAAAACAGAAGTTGACATATTCGATTAACCATGTCCTTAATCAATTAACGGTTTTCCCATTTAAAAAGACTTAATCGATTAATCAATGTCTTAATCAACTAACGTTTTTTTTGACAAGACTTAGTTAATTTTTCATGAACCACATGAGTGATTGATGGATGATGCATGATATTGAAACTGATATAATTACTAATGCATCAAAATCATGTATATATGCTAAATGCACCTAAATCATGTTATGTATAAAAATATCATATGCATTATATTCATACTAGAAATGCAAGCATGCATCAATGAGCAGATTGTATATGCAATCATGTATCACATGGATTTTTATGAAGACAAATATGTACAACAAAGGTTTTAGATAAAGATGAAGACAAATATTGGCAACAAGGATTGAAGACAAAGTTCAAGGACAAGCTTGAAGACATGAACAAATCAACAAACAACAAAGTTAAAGTCATGACTCAACTTCACTCAAGATCAAACATTGAATAAGATCTAGAGGCTAAGTGTTTTTATATATATTCTTTTAGAGTCTTAAGATGTTGGCTTAGAAGGAGTCTAGGCAAGAGGAACCTTAATGGAAGTTTCACAACCTAAAATTGATCATAACTAAAATGAGACTTATATGCATATGCATAAATTCATCATTACATCATTGCATGATTTTGATGCATTAACAAGAGTTTTAAATCACACATCATTGAAAGTCATGCATTATACTTTTACAAATCATGTAGGAGGTTCATATTGCATTAAAATATCTTTTTCAGAAATGCCTTAATTGATTAAGGTTTATTTAATCGATTAATCTATGCAATATTGGGAAACATTAATCAATTAAGTATGGGATTAATAAATTAATGGTAGTTACAATTTCTGAAATCTTGAATTTTAAAGAATCGTTAATAGATTATGTCCAGTGTTAATCGATTAATTGCAATAGAAAACATAACTGTATATTAACCCAACTTTTTATTTTTGCATAAAGAGTCTAGTTTGACTAGATCAGATTACACATATTTCGAAAATCACACTATTCATATACTTTCATATCCAAGGAGAGGTTTTCCTAAGTGTTTTTGAAAGAGTGAGAAAATGGAGAAAAGAAAAATCTTTATGAATCTTTAGAGAAAGATTTTCAAGAATTGTATTGTCAAATCTTGTAAAGAACCTTGCATCTCATATTTATGTATTCTGAGTGTGTGAGATTTGTAGAAAGGTTTTTAGGTTTTGGAAGGGTGTATGTTTAGCACATCTAGGTGCAACAACATGTTTTTGTATAGACTTTGGCATAAACATATTCTCTTGGTGTGTTAGAATCACCATTGGTAGAGAATTGGTTTGGAAAAATCCTAGCTATGGTTCGATTGAGTCTTCCCACTATACAAAGGTCTTAGTTGGGAGTGATTAGTGGCTGGGGCAATACCGTGAGTCAGTATTGAGTATCCAAAGAGGGGGTTGGAGGTCAAACTGACATGAGATATTCTAGTGCCAAGAAAGGAGCGTTTGTAAAGCCATTGGAAATGTGTTTGTAAACTACATTTGATTCCATTGTGAAGAAAATATCCCAAGATTAGAAGGAGAGGCCTGGGTGTAGTTTGCATATGGACAAGCGAACGAACCAAGATAAAATCCATCGTCTCATTCTTCATTTAACCCTTAACTCTCTACATTTTCATATTTCTTGATTTTATTAACTAGACATTCATATCATTTTGTGTTATTTGCATATTCTATTCTGTGCATTAATTGCTAGTTATCATCTATAAGAGTGCATACAAGTTTGGTTGACTCTTGGTAATATTGGAGATTAAAGAAAACCGTTTTTCAAACAAAAAGAACTGGTTAATCAATTAGATTTTGAGCTAATTGATTATATGCAGAAGTAGTTAGTCGATTAAAGCACTAGTTTATTGATTAAACAGTGAAGAAAATTGTACAATATTTTTGTTAATCGAACAACGGTATTTGTGTAAAAAATCACCTATTCACCCCCTCTAGGTGAAGTATAGAGCCCTTTGGGACCCAACACATACTCTAATTATTATGAATGAAAGCATGTAATAACTTGATTTTGATGAAGACAAAGCTTAAAGCTTAAATGCAATGACATATCAACAACAACAACAAAGACTCATTCAAGCATCAAGAAATGAATATCAAGACTAGAGTAATTATTTTATTTTTAGGTCCTAAGATGCTTTGAATGGGTATAGTTAAGTTGGGTGAACCTTTTGATAAATCTCACATAATTAGAGTATGAGCATATTGTATGAAGAGATTTTTCATACATAACATGACTTAGGAACATTTAACATACATACATGATTTTGGGTATTAATACTTATATCCTTTTCAAAGTCACGTGTTATGTATCAATCATTCATGTTAGATGTTCATGCCTAATTAACTAAGAAAGAAAAAATGTTAATCGATTAAGACTTTGTTGAATTGATTAATTCATTGTAAATAAAAAAGCCATTAATTGATTAAGGACATGGTTAATTTATTAAGTCAGTTTTTGATTTGGAATCTTAGACGTTTTAAAGAAAAGTTAACTATTAAGTGGCAATTTAATCGATTATCTCCAAAAGAATAGTTTGAAACTGAATGGTATTTTACTATCCTTTCCCATATGCAAAGTAACTTGAGTAATACATAATTTAGATGCAAGATTGATACACATTTTTCAAGAGTGATTTTCTGAAAAGAAGAGAAAAAACTTTCATGTGAAAAAGAGAGGTATTGTGAATCTTTGAAAGATATATTTTCATATCTTGAGAGCTTTCAAAGTTTTTTCCTTTTGTGAATCTTAATCATTCATTTTCATCACTGAGTTTGTGAGATTCATCAAAGGGTAGTTTTTTTTATTGTTAGTATATGATTAGCACATTTATAGTACAATAGAACTTTGTACACATCTTTTACGGTTGGTTTGTAAATTTCTCTCTTTGAGGGGGTGATGTATCACCTAGGAAGATTAAAGAAATTTAGAAGAAATCCTAGGCAGTAGTCAAGGTCCAAGAAGAGGTGTCATTGGGTATACTTGGTCAGAATTGGCGAGGAGCCATTAGAAGCTCAGTTCAAGAGAATTCTAGGTGGAAGAAGTGTTTTGCATAAACATTTGATTTCATCTAGTGATGCAAATCTTCCAAGATCAGAAGTGGAGATCTGGATGTAGATTGCAAGTAGATTAGAAACCGAACCATGATAAATCATTTGTGTCATCTTGTCTCTTACCCTACGCTTTTACTTACTTCCAATTATCATATTTTCGTTTTATTTGATAACATTCGTTTAGATATCATTGAATAAGTGAATCTGCTCTGTTAATCACCTATTGTAATCATTTTAAGAGCATATTAGATTAGTTTAATCGATTAAGCCTTCATTTAATCAATTAAGTTCAACTCTGCGTGAATGGATTAAGCAACCATTTAATCGGTGAAAACTAGGTGAAGGTAGATCCCTTGTTAACCATTTTAGGCACATAAAAGGTAACAAGAGTAAGATTATTGATTCATCTCCCATTGAAATTTATTGATTGTATCTACATCATGTGGTATATTTTAAAACCACAAGTTTGATAAGTTTATGTGTAAAACATGGTATTGATCGCCAAATACTCCGTTCCTAAAACCTCTAAACAAGATGGAGTTGTTGACAAGTGAACTAAAAAGTATAACCTACACCTTAGTTCACTTGATACATCAAGCATCTATTTTAAGAAACGTATGTTCAAAATCATCTTATCATTCTAGGACACTAAATAAATTAATGGAGCCTGAAGTAGGGTGTGACAACCTACTCTGACGAGTGGAACTTAACTATTATTTAGTGCATTACATAAGGTTTGTAAATCATCTTCTCATTCTAGGACACTAGATGAAGGATTTAGAAATGATGTGTGGAATTAACCGAAAGTATAACACATAACTTGTAATGTTTTCAAAATCAATTGAGTATAGAAATAATTCCATATTTCCAACCAATTTTCTCCTCAAGAATTTGTGCATATTAGTTGTTTATGTTTATTTATTTACTTGTTAAATTTTCAAAAATAAAAATCAAACAAACAAAAGATGTTTAAACTTTATTAGTGATATAACATGTTTATAATAATGATCTATTAGGCAATTCCTTGTGGTTCGACATAACCTTATATTATACTATAACTGAATCTTGAAAGAGATGCAAATGTAAAATAGTAAAGTATTAACTTATAACTTTTACTTGTTGACAAAGAAAGAAACCTGGAATCAAAGTTCAATTTAATTCATAAATTGTATTTTTTTGAAAAGGAAAAATATACATTTATAATGGGTGACCTAACTACTAATGTTTACTTTCTGTCATTTATTTTCTGCAACTAACATTTATTTTCTGTCATTTAAATCCTACAACTAACATTTATCTATTGCTTTATTTATCTATTCTTTACCAACCTTCCTTAAGGAAGTAGTTCAGTTAATAAAGGAAAATGAAAATAAATATCACTCATTATCACTTGTATTAAATTGCTAAATTCATACCATTATACTAGAGTTGGAATTAATCCAACAAAGCCGACATGGTATGAAATTGTTAATAATTCAATAAAGCTAAGTTTTTGATTAAACGAACATTCTTAAAACAATTATACCGGTGTTGGAATTTATTCCAACAAAGCCGAGATGACGAACAAAGAATCGACCTGCCATTTAATAAATCAATCCAAAACTTGCCTCAATAATCAACAAGGAAAACTCTTTCAACAAATTGGCGCTACTGCTGGGGAATTTCTAAATAATAGAAACTATTATTTATTATGCTATATTATTAATAATCTTGTACAAAAATCATTTTCTTCACTTTTGTACAAATTAATTTCAATTTGTATAAAATTTCCAAACTTTATAAATTCATGTCGTTGTCTTACTAATCTTTCTTCGGAAATAGACAAATTTCCTCTTTTATAGTTTTTAGTTTAGGAAAATGGATCAACATATCAACATCTAAATTGAAATAGACAATTTCATAAAGGAATTTCAACATAAGCTCAACAAAGTACACCAAAATTTACAAAAACTACCAAAACAGTTGGAGGAACAACACTTGTGGTGTCATGATTGTATCTATCGACAGTTAATCAATTTCTTCAATAACCACTCAGCATCTAACCAGTCACAAATTAAACTGGAGGACATACTAGAGCAGTCCATGCAGACAACTATCAAGCATAAAAAAATAATAGATGATGCTTTTAAGAATATGGGGAATCAAATCAGACGCATAGCTGAACATCATTCAACTATTTCAGAACATTGCAAAAGTATCACAACCAGAAGTGGAATAATAGTGGGAGGGGTTATTAAAAAAGAAGAATGAAAAGAAGAAAAATAAAAAAAATGAAAAAGATGTACATAAAAAATAGATGTACTAGAAACTTGCGGAGAAAAAAAGGAAGAAAAAAAAAATACCCGCTAGTTCAGAAAAAAATATCCTACCCCGCAGCTCCATCAAAAGCCAAGAAGGAAGAGTAGTTTGCTTGGTTAATGGAAATATTCAAATCGTTTCAAATCAATATTCCATTCTCCAAAGCCTTGGAACAAATGCCTACTTATTCCAAGTAAATGAAAGAACCACTATCAAAGAAGAGGAGCCATCAGGAGAAAGAAGTTGTCCAACTTAATGCAACCTGCAGTGCAATCCTTCAAACTGACATCCCTCATAAGCTCAAAGATCCAGGAAGTGTGACTATTCCAGTCACAATTGGGGAAGTTGCCATAGGCAAATCACTTGTTGATCTTGGAGCAAGTGTTAGCCTAATGCCACTTTCAATGACGCTTGAGAATATGAGGGTTGCAACCAAAACCAACCAGAATGTTCCCGCAACTAGTTGACAGATCCATTAAATATCTGGAAGGAGTTGTAGAAGATGTGTTGGTAAGAGTGGATAAATTTCTGATTCATGTAGACTTTGCTGTAATTGACATCTCCGAAGATGTGAAAATCCCACTCATTATGGGACGTCCATTCATGAGAACAACAAAAATGGGGATAGGCATGGAAAATGGCAAACCGATAGTTCGAGTAGATAATGATGAAATTCAAATTGACATTTTCAAAGCAATGCATCACCCAAGAGATAAGGGGAAATGTTTCCATATAGATATTCTTGAAGAAATATGCTCTGAATAGCCTCAGCCTGATAACTCATGGAAGATATAAGAACTCAATCTGGAGGACGAAGAAAGAGAAAAACTGATCAGAACTTTTTATGATACTCAAATTTCTCCTGAAATGAACCAAGGAGGAGATGATAATAAAGAACATGAACTAGAATTGAAGGAGTTACCTTCAGATTTAAAGTATGTATTTTTAATAGGTAACCCTAACAAACCAGTTATCATCAGCAACTTGTTATCCACCTTGGAAGAAAACAAACTTATACAAGTCTTGGAGAAGCTCCAACAGGAAATTGGTTGGACTTTGAAAGATTTAAAAGGAATCATTCCTTCCTACTACATGCACAAAATCATGATGGAGGATGATTTTAAACCAGTAGCTCAACCACAAAGGAGGCTTAATCCAACAATGAAAGAAGTTGTTCAGAAGGAAGTGGGGAAAATATTAGAAGCTGAAATGATTTACCCCATTTCAGACAGCAAATGGGTAAGTCCTTTTCAAGTGGTGCCGAAGAAACGAGGAATGATAGTAACCCAAAATGACAATAATGAGCTCATTCCAACCAGAGTTGTTACTGGTTGGAGGGTATGTATAGATTACCGCAAACTCAATGCGACCACTAGAAAATACCACTTCCCCCTGTCCTAAATCGATCAGATGTTGGAAAGATTATCAGGGTGGGCCTTTTACTATTTGCTAGATGGTTATTTGGGATACAACCAAATTGTTATAGATCCACAAGAGCAAGAAAAGACGACATTCACTTGCCCTTTTGGTGTCTATACATACATAAAAATGTCATTTGGATTATGCAATGCCCCAACTACTTTTGAAAAGATGCATGCTGGCAATTTTCGCTGACTTGGTGGAAAAATGTATCAAGGTCTTCATGGATGATTTTTCAGTATTTGGAGATTCTTTTGATTTATGCTTGCAGAACTTGGAAAAAGTATTGGAAAGATGTGTTGAAACCAGCCTGGTACTAAATTGAGAAAAATGGCACTTCATGGTCAACGAAGGCATTGTTTTGGGGCACAAGATTTCAAGAAACGGGATAGAAGTTGATAAGGTAAAAGTAAAAGTCATAGAGAAGCTTCCACCACCAACAAATGTTAAAGGCATAAGAAGCTTTCTAGGACATGCTGGATTGTACCGCCGCTTTATCAAAGACTTCTCCAAAATAACTATGCCCCTTTGTAATCTTCTCATGTTTAGAAGCATTCAAAACTTTGAAAAATTGCTTGGTAACCGCCCCTGTCAGAATTGCACTAAACTAGGATCGACCTTTTGAACTAATGTGTGACGCTAATGATTACTCAATTAGTGCAGTTTTGGGACAGAGGAGGGAGAAGGTGTTCCATTCAATACATTATGCCATCAAAGTTTGGAATGTGGCACAAGTTAACTACACCAAAAAAAAAAAAAAAAAAGAATTGTTAGCTATTATATTTACATTGGAAAAATTTAGAAGTTATTTGATTGGGGCCAAAATTATTGCTTTTATTGATCATGCCACAATCAAATACCTCCTAATGAAACATGACTCCAAGCCACGATTAATACGATGAGTCCTACTCTTACAGGAATTTAACTTGGAAATCCGTGACAAAAGCGAGAAGGATAATCTTGTGGCCGATCATTTCTCACAATTAATCCATAAAGAAGTCACTAAAGGAGAGAGAGAAATAGCTGAAGCATTTCCGGATGAAAAGCCATTTCTCCTTAAAGAAAGACTATGGTTTGCTGATATAGCCAACTACAAAGCCTCAAGAATTATTACTGATCATTTCAACTATCAGCAAAAGCGGAACTTTCTCAAAGAGGTCAATCTTTATGTCTGGGATGAGCCATACTTATTCAAAGAAGGAACCGATAACATAATTCGAAGGTGTGTTGATTCAAAGGAGGCTCAGAAAATTTTATTGCATTGCCATAGTTCTGCTTATGGAGGACACTATAATGGAGAAAGAACTGCTGGAAAAGTCCTCTAGTCTAGTTTTTTCTGGCCCTCTATTTTTAAAGATGTCAAAAATTTTGTTCAAAAATGTGATGCATGCCAAAAATCTGGCAAAATTGGAAAAAGAAATGAAATTCCCTTGCAAAATATTCTGGAAATAGAAATTTTTTATTGTTGGGGCATTGATTTCTTGGGTCCTTTCCAATCATCGTTTTCAAATGAATACATCTTGGTAGCTGTTGATTAAGTTTCTAGATGGGTAGAAGCATTAGCAACACCAAAAGCGAATGGAAAAACAGTTATAAAAGTTTTAAAAAAGAATATTTTTACCCGCTTTGGAACACCAAGAGTACTCATAAGTGATAGAGGATCTCATTTTATAAACTCCTAATTACACAAGATTTTGGAATTTTATAATGTTAAACGTAAGGTAGCATCACCTTATCACCCACAAATCAATGGGCAAGCTGAAGTATCCAACATAGAATTGAAAAGAATTTTAGAAAAGGCAGTCTCTTCCTCAAGGATAGATTGGTCACAAAAGTTGGATGATATTTTTTGGGCATATAGAAGTGTAAATCTAACCCAAATGAGGGAGTGAGCCAAATACGTGAGGATCAAATTTAATTCAACATTTAATTTTTCTAATTAAACTTGTTTAATTCTTTACATCTCTTAATTGCTTAAGATTGATAGAAAGTGATCAAGGCATGTTATTTCTTTAGTTGAACCAAATGGCCAAAAAGTTTGACCAAAAATTAGGATTATCATTTGATAAGCCCCTTTGAGCCAAACAAAGGAAACATTTTTTAAAATTATCCCATGAAAATCGAATTTGAAAACATTGTTCTAAAAAGAGCATTAATTTTTTAAAGGGTTTTTGAAAGAATCAAGTTGAGTGGAAAGGTTGGTGGACTTGGCTTCTCCAAAAGAAAAACAAATATTTTCTCAATCTCTTTATAAAATCAACAAAAAGTTGTAAAAGAAAGTGAACTACAAAAAGATATTGAGAAATATAAAGAAAAACCAACTAAGAAGCCAAAGTTCAAAAGCTAAGAGGTTGGAAAAGAAAATTATGAAAAAAAGTAGAGCAAAGTGCTTCATTGAGAAAAAATTTCAAATTGCTCTCCTTTTACTTGAACTTAACCTCATTATCTGGAAAAACCATGATTATCTAAACCAAGCCTCATTACAACCGAAAACAAGAACAAGTTCAAATTACTACAATCAAATGGTTGAAAAATTGAGTGAAACACTTACCCACTGAAGTTCCAAATTTGAACTTGTGTGCAAAAACACTTTTTGATTGAAAAATATTTGCTTAGGTAAATTGTTACACACTTCTGATGAACAAAAGCATACATTTCATGTTTGAAGTATTATGTGTAAAAAATTCACAAATCATGAAAAATCTAAGTAAAAACATTTTTTTTGATCGTGCTTAAGCAAATTTAAAATCATGTCAATTATTATATCTTTAAAATTTTCAAAACTTTGAATTATGATGTACTTTATCATTTGTTTGAGGACAAACAAAGTCTTAAGTTGGGGAGATTTGATAAGTACCAAAAATGCCTAAAATTCACATACTTTTTATGGCACTTATCCTTGGTAAAATTGAGAAAACCAACTTAATTCAACACTTTTTGGATAAAATATCACAATCTTGTATATTTGTTTTGTGTATTTATTTTGTATTATATTTTGTAGGATTTAGGTGGAAAAGAGAAGGATTAATAAAAAGCAAGCAAAGTGCTCAAAATAGGCCAAAACGATCCACACATGACAAGCTTAAGTGTGACATGGCAAGCAATGCGTGTAGCCTTAAGCATGACTAAACAAGACTTGGCCTATGTGGAAAATATGGAGTCAACAGGAAGCTTCTCACTAAGCAGCTTAACTTGGACCAAATCCACGCCTAGCCGACCTGGACACCAACCTAGCACGTGCAGACCCAACCTGGCACGATTAGAGAACAAGCCTGGCACAAGCCAACCTACTGAAGCAGACAGCTTAGCAAAGCACCTTGATCGTCCAGCTTGGAATAACACACCTGACGAGATCGGCAAGCACCAAGCCACATCACCATCAGCACATTCAAAGCTTCTCAAGCATGCAACTTAGCGGTGCCACATAGAAGCTTAGCGGTGTGCAGTCAGCAACTTGGTCTAGTTGACATTGCCACCAAGCCACCATGACCTCATGCATGACCTCACTCTAAATAGCCTCCATAGGATTTTCAGAGGTAGCTCATAATAGCTGGGCTAGTAGCTCACAATTAGCTTGGTTGACTCAGCCCCAAGCAGGTGACTAAGCTGCTTGGCCATGACCAAACCCACGCTGAAGGGTTTGGTCAGCAGCTTGGTGGTCAAGGAGAGGTGCTTGGTGGTGGAAGAGAACTCCTATAAATAGGAGGCACTAAAGGCTTAATGGAGACATTCTCATTCATACATTCATATTTTCCATTCCTCTTACTCTCTCTAAGAAACCGAATTCTTCTCTACTTCTACATTTTCTTCTTGTAATTTCTTGGAGAATTTCTACTCCAAGGTAGTTTAGGTAAGTTTCATTTGTAGTTTTTTCTTAATTCAAGATGATAACTTAATTCAAGAGGAGAAAGGAGATGGAAAATGAGGTGCAAAAACATAATTTTGTAATCTCATTTGGGTTCAAAAAGCATCTCATCCTTGGATAGATGGCTCATGCTCCTACATATTGACTTTGATTATGGTGTAATTTCTTCTCTTTAATTTATCATCTTTTGAATTCAATTCATTCAAGTTTACTTTTGGTTAAATTTTGATTCTTTGTGAAGTTCTTCATGCGGTTTTAGCTTGATCACCTAAAACTTGATTTTAAGATCCAAAACTACTTCTTCTTGAAGTGTTGACAAATGAACTAAAAAGTATAACCTACACCTTAGTTCACTTGCCACATCAAGCATCTATTGTAAGCAATTTATGTTCAAGGCTAAATAAAGTTAATGGTGCCTGAAGTAGGGTGTGACAACCTACTCCGACGAGTGACACTTAACTATTATTTAGTGCATTACATAAGGTTTGAAACTCATCTTGTCATTCTAGGACACTAGATGAAGGATTTAGAAATGATGTGTGAAATTAACCAAAAGTATAACACGTAACTTGTAATGCTTGCAAAATCAATTGAGTATAGAAATAATTCCATATTTCCAACCAATTTTCTCCTCAAGAATTTGTGCATATTAGTTGTTTATGTTTATTTATTTACTTTTTAAATTTTCATAAACAAAAATCAAACAAACAAAATATGTTTAAACTTTATAAGTGATGTAACAAGTTTATATAATGATCTATTAGGAAATTCCTTGTGGTTCGACATAACCCTATACTATACTACAATTGAATCTTGAAAGAGATTCAAACGCAAAATAGTAAAGTGTTAACTTATAAATTTTATTTGTTGACAAAGAAAGAAACCTTGAACCAAAGTGCAATTTTATTCACAAATACACACTTATAATGAGTGATCTAACTACTAACATTTACTTTCTGTCATTCATTTTCCGCGACTAACATTTATTTTCTGTCATTTAAATTCTGCAACTAACATTTAATTATTGCTTTATTTATCTATTCTTTACCAACCTTCCATAAGGAAGTAGTTCGGTTAATAAAGGAAAACGAAAATAAATATCACTCATTATCACTTGTATTAAATTGCTAAATTCATACCATTATACCGGCGTTGGAATTAATCCAACATTCTTGAAACCATTATATCGGTGTTAGAATTTATTCCATCAAAGATGAGATGGCGAGCAAAGAATCAACATGTTATTAAATAAATCAATCATAAACTTGCCTCAATAACCATCAAGGAAAACTCTTTAAACATTAATCGATTGACACTACAATTAATCGCTTAAGTCCAATTCTATTGACAATGATTAAATACGAATTTCAAACACTAGAACTTCAATCTTTCTCTAGAATTATTCTCCAACCTCAATCATATGTAATTTGTGTCAATTTAAGAACCCCATTACCTATTTTCTTATTCTCTATACATATTACCCTCTATAGAGACCCTAACCCCCAATAAGCTGCATTGATTAAGATAATCAATTATCCATCAATTAAATTTAAAATATGAGTGAAGGAAGGCCAAAGAGAGTGAAGACTACTTCTAGGATTAGCCATCCTCTTCTCCATCCTTTGCGTATGAGAAATATGGATAGTGGCGGTTCCTCCTCTGCTCAAGGGAGCATAACCTGTGTCGGGAATGATCACTACCACTCTCCAACTCTACATGATGAAAGATTGGCTAAGTTCATTAGCCGAAAACACACTTACTTTTTGTATGTCAACATTGCATGGATGGTTGTGCAAGGCTTTCAACTTCCATTGGAATTAAAGGCTCAAGGGGCTAATAAATTTCTGGAATTAAATGGTAATATCTTCCCCTCTCTAGTTTGGTAATCCTATAGCAAATGTCAATACAAGGATGAGAATTATACTTTTCAAATTCATGCATCATACATCAATCATTAATGTTAGAGGTTAATGCATAATTAATTCTTTTTTGAAAATCATTAATCGATAAGACTTTGTGTAATCAATTAAGTCTTTTTAAATGGGAAATCCTTAATCAATTAAGGACATGGTTAATCAATTATGTCAGTTTCTGTTTTCAAATGTAGGACGTTTTACAAAAACATTAATCGATTAAGTGACAATTTAATCGATTATCCCCAACCAAAATATTTGAAACTGAATGATAATTTACCATCCTTTCTCATATGCAAAGTAACTAGATTAAAACAGAAACTTGATACAAGATTGATACACATTTTTCAAGAGTGATTTTCTGAAAAGAAGAGAAAAAATTTCATGTGAAAAAGATAGAGTTATTGTGAATCTTCCAAAGTGGTATTTTCATATCTTGCGAGTTTTCAAATATTTTCCATTTTGTGAATCTTAATCATTCATTTTTGTATGAGTTTGTGAGATTTATCAAAGGGTAGTTTATTCTGATTTTTAGTGTATGATTAGCACATTGAAAGTGCAATAGAACTTTGTACACATCTTTTGCGGCCGGTTTGTAAATTTGTCTCTTTGAGGGTGTGAGGTATCACCTAGAAGGAAGATATAAATTTAGGAGAAATCCCAGACTATGGTCAAGTTCCAAGAAGAGGTCTCATTGGGTATACTTGGTTAGTGATAGGTATCAGCAGATCTGCTGAATATGCAAGATATGAAAATATGAATCTTATGCCACATGGGCCAAAATTCCAGCATTTATACCAAACATATTGATGTTGCTATTAATCAATTATTCACCCACTTCATCGATTAACAGGCTGATACAAGTTTGTTTTCTGTCATGTCTTAATTGATTATACAATGTCTTAATCGATTAAGACACCATCAACATCAGATTGGTTAGCTATTGTAATTCTCGATAATCGATTACACATAATACTTAATCGACTATACTGATTAAAAATACTTTTCTTGATGTAAGGTAAACTGCCTATATGTTATTCACATGATATACATAGTTTTTCAAATATAATATCTTTAATGTGTAAGACTTTGTATGTGAATGCATGAGCCTACTTATCATATGATATCTAGATGTGATGTCTCATTTTTAATCTAATTTATAGTAACGCTCTTGTGAGACTCCACCTAGGTTTACCTAACCTAGACTCGATCTAAGGCAATCATCTTAAGACTTCTGATAAAATTAAAGCTTACAACTCCCTAAGTCAATAGATGCAACCCTTGAGTCTTCAGCTTGTTGTTTGTTGTATTATCTTCAAGCTTACTTGCATATCCATTGTCTTCATCAAAACTTAGGTTAGCATCAAATGTGCAAGTCTTGACTCTTTGTGCTTTCAATTAGAAGTGGTGAGGAGCCATTAGAAGCTAGACCCAAAAGAAATCTTGGGGGAAGAAGTGGTTTTGTATAAACATTTGATTTCATCTAGTGAATAAAATCTCCCAAGATCAGAAGAGGAAGCCTAGATTTAGATTGCATGTGGATTAGCAATCAAACCAGGATAAATCGGTTGTATCATCTTCTCTCTCACCCTAATTTGTTGCTTACTTGCAATTATCGTATTTTTGCTTTATCTGATAGCATTCTTTTATAGATCATTGCATTAGTGAATCTACTATGTTAATCCCTTTATATAACTAGTTTAAGAACATATTAGATTAGTTTAATCACTGCTTTCTTGCTGCACCAAGAACCAAAAGATTTTCAAGAAAACCATCATGTTAATCGATTAAGCCTTCATTTAATCGATTATGTTCAGCTCTATGTTAATTGATGAAACCACCATTTAATTGATTAAAATTAGTAGTTTTTGAGATTATGTTTTGCATTTCGAATCGAGTTTAATTGTATTTTGAACTACCTATTCACCCCATCTAGGTGATGCTAAAGCCCTTGTTAAGCAATAATTATGTGAGATTTATCATGTGGTTCACCCAACTTAGACTCTACCTAATCAAAGCATATTAGGACCTAAAATAAAAAGATTACTCTAGCCTTGATGATCCTTTCTTGAAGCTTGAGTTTGAGTCTTTATGTTGTTGTAGTTGATTTGTTCTTATCCATTATCTTTAAGCTTTGTCTTCATCATAATCATGTACTTGCATACTTGCATTCATAGACCTGATATTATGTTTAGTGTTTGCATGTATCTTAGATATCATGCTAATCTCAAAGAAACACATCTCATAGTTACCAAAAGAATCATGAAATATCTAAGAAGAACCTTAAGTATGGGATTATGGTATCCTAGGGATGCATCATTAGCTTTGCAAGTTATTCTGATTATGATTTTGCAGGATGTAAAATGGATAGGAAGAGTACTAGTGGTACATGTCCCCTAGTAGGTAGCTCACTAGTATCATGGCATAGTAGACAACAAGCTTGTGTTGCTCTTTCAACCGCTGAAGCGGAATACATTGTCGCCGATGTGGGTTGTTTTCAAATTTTATGGATAAAAAACCAATTATTAGATTTTGGTCTATTGCTTGATAAATTACCTATTAAATGTGATAATACTAGTGTCATTAATCTGTCTAAGAATCTCGTTTTGCTTTCATGCACCAAGCATGTAGAAATTATGCGTCATTTCTTAAGAGATCATGTTCAAAAAGATGACTATGTGATTGAATGTGTTGAAACATCAAATCAATTAGCCGATATCTTCACTAAGCCACTTCCTAGAGACACTTTTTTCATATTTATAAGAGAACTAGGAATTCTTGACGAATCATATATTAGTTTGTAGTTTCTAAATTTGTTATAAAAATTCAATGAAATATTTTTTATCCTTATTCATTACCTATATTGTTTGCTTGAATGCATACTATACTTTTTTATGTACGTACTTATATGATTTGGTATCTTCATTAGTGATTGATGAGTGTATAGGATAGGATATGCCTATTTAGATCTTAGTATTCCTTAAGAAAAATTTGAAATGTGTTAAATGATGAGAAAGATTTGTATTTAATTGATTACCCCCTCTATTACTTGATTAACTAGGCTTATTTTGGAGTATCTTAATCGATTAAACAACCCTTAATTGATTACCTAAGATCATTTTTAAATAATGTCAATCTATTACTAGGCCTTTAATCGATTATCTTTGCAAACTTTTCATATTCGTTAATCGATTAATACTAAACTTAATCAATTAAATAGAGTTTAAGTGACAAAGTTATATACATATTTTAAAACCTAAAACTTCAATCTTTCTCTTGGAATCTTCTTTAACCTCAAATCCTTTGTTTTTTCTCTCAAATTGAAAACCTCATTACCTAATTTCATCTTCACAGTACCTCTTTTCTACATATTCCATCAATTTATTCTCCAAATTCTTTAACCTATATTTTTCCCTCTTTTGAAACCCTAACCCAAATTTATCAATCGATTAACATAATCGATTAACCATCAATTAATTTTCAAAAATGTGTGATATGAGACCAAAGAGAGTGAAACATACAACTGGTATTCACCATTCTCTTCGCCATCTTATGGACAACAGGGGTTCCTCCTCCAGTCAAGGTGGTAGAGTTAACATTGGGACAAATCCTTACTATACCCCTACTCTACAAGCATAAATGTTGGCCAAGTTTTTGGGGTGCAAGTAGACCTACATTAGGTAAGCAAATATGGCATGGATGGTTGAGCAAGGATTCGAATTCCCACTAGAATTAGAGGTTCAAAGGTCGACACATTTATGGAACTTCATGGTAATATTTTCTCCTCTCTAGTTCAAGATTTTAAGGTAACTTCCAATACAAGGATGGGAAATATGTTAATGTTGTGAAAGGAAGGTTGATAATCATGGATGAGGAATTGTTTTTGGAAGTTGGAGGCTTGGCTAGTGATGGCTCTCCTCTAGGCTATTTCAATAATGAGTTTTGGAGCTCATATGACTCCATTGATATGTATAAGTCTTACCTTTGAGGATCACATTACTATGTTCAAGGTGAGCTAAAAACGGTTGGTCCAAGATAGTTGAGAATAGGCTTTTTCACTATATCATAGCCTACATATTGGTTCAGTGCAACACAAACCTGACACAACCAACTGGTAATGATCTTAAGCTTATGTATGCTATTAAGGAAGGAATCATGATCAATTGTCTTGCATAAATTCTTAAAGTGATGTCTAACACCACTTCACTTGACAATGATTGCTAGCTTATGGGATCTTTTTCTCTCGTGTGATAGAGCATGTAGGGATGGACATATGTATTGAGGAGGTAATAAGTATAAATTCCAAGGAGCATCTCATAGATGATAGTATGATCCACAAGATGAGTATTTATAAATATGGTGGAATATGGATGTATCTAGAAGACTATCATACTACTTTTGAGATTTTTGATGAGGAAGAGGAGGCAAATCCGATTGAGCAAAACCAAGCACTACAACATGACGAGGCTCCTAACATGCCTCAATAACTATCTTTTGGTTTGGCTCATTTGGATGCTATGGAACAAAATATTAATGAGCGCATTGATAATAGGATACAAACAATGTAAGATAGGCTCATGGCTGAGTTTTAGGGAAAAGAATCGGGAACTATGTCTCAATTTGATCATCTTAACTTTCTTTTCTCAACCTATGGCGTCTTTTCTCAACCATCTCCTAATAGCTAGTCTAGTTAGGGAAATAATAAGTACTCCTAGTTAGTTTAGTTGAAGGGTGTGTGTCTTGTTTGTCATTGTTGATTATGTATTTTATGATTCTATGTACTTTAAATTCTGTTTTTCTTTTGGTGTTAAGCATGTGTTATCTTTGTTGTATTGATTTTTGGTGATTTTGCAATGTATGAAATGGTTGAATTTATGAAATATTTGTGTTGATCACATTTCTGTCATTATGTTTCTGACTATTGCTTCAATACAATTGATATACTAGTTGAAGATATTATAAACATTACATGTAATCCCAAGGAAGATCAAGAAACTTTTAATGAATCGTTGAAATATACATCACTTAATCGATTAAACACATAAACAAGAGTAAAAATTGCAATTTCAGTAAACTCAGAACATGCTTAAGCGATTAAAGCCATGTAAAATCGATTAAGACAAAAATTTAATTGAATTATCTCTTTACTTTTGGCTCATTTTTATATGTAACGTTCCTTTTTAATCATGCCAAAAAGGGGAGAAAGATTGTTGCCTATATGTTTTTAAGATTTGATGCATTACAAAGCTTCCGCAAATACAAAAATATCAAATGCACAAAATGAGGGGTAGCTAACTTTCAAGCTCAAAGCAAATATGAAAACAAGTTGATTGTCATCCAAGAAAGATACAAGATTAGTTTGTCAATATCAAGAAAGGGGTAACTGTGAATGCAAGTGTGCATGACATGATTTTGATGAAGACAAAGCTTAAAGTTTGATATGGACAAAGTATGGCCAATGACAAATCAACTACAACAACATTAGGACTCATTTTCAAGCTTTACGAGGATCAACAAAGCTAATGAGCAATTTTTATTTCTTTAGGTCATAAGATGTTTGAATGGGTATAGACTAAGTTGGGTGAACCTACTGATAAATCTCACCTATTAGAGTATAAAACATGATGCATATGATATTTTCATTCAAACATCATTTACGTGCATTAGCATTCATTTATGATTTTGATGCATTAAACTAAGTTGAATTTATATCATTTCAAAATCATGCATCATGCATTAGTTAATCATGTTAGAGATTCATAAAATATTAACTACGTATTTTCACAAAACTATTAATCGATTAAGGTTATATTTAATCGATTAAGTCTTTGCAGATAGGAAACCCATTCATCGATTAAGTAAATGGTTAATCTATTAAGTCAGTTTCATCCCTTGAGATCTAGGATTTTGTAAAGAACGTTAATCAATTAAGTTTCTACATAATCAATTAAGATAAGCAAAAACAATCCGAAAATGAATGTTATTTTAAGTACCATTTCCCTTAAGTTTTCCTAACTTGATACAAGATTATTACACAAGATTATACTATGAAATTTAACAGAGTTTTTCTGTAAAATTGTCATAGAAAATTTTACATGAAAAGATACAGTTTTATGAGTCTTTGAAGATCTTTTTCACGTATACATCATTTTAAAGATTTTCCATTGCATCTCATCATCATTCATTTTCGTACTCTAAGATTGAGAGATTCATCAAAGGGTGTTTTGGTTCTTAATTTAGTGTATGATTAGCACATCATAGGTGCAAAGAAATTTGTACACATTTACCAATCAAGTTGTAAATTTGTCACTTGGGGGTGTGAGATATGACCTTGGAAGAAGAGAAGAATTTAGGGAGATAACCTAGGCTACACTACAAGAAATTTGCCATTTACCTACGGACGCTTATAGTGATAGCTAATAAAACCGTTGGTATAGACATAATATAGCTACAAATGTCTAAGTTCGTAACTATAAGTACTAGTAACATAATACATTCTGTAGGTATAGATCCCTTATACCCACAGAAAGTATTTTCTGTAACTATATGCTTTAACAACAACTTTAAAACCGTAGGTTAGATTGCATATACCTACATATGTCTACTTTTAAAATCATAGGTATAAGTTGCATATATCTATAGATGTGTAATTTCGAAACTGTAGATATATTGCATATACCTACTTTCAAAATCATAGGTATATATATAATTTTTTTTAAAACCTTAATCCCAAATTAAACATTTTGTCATTTCAGTTCCTAATCTCTAATCCCTCTTACTTACACTATCTAGAGTCTATATTCTATCATTAATGACTAAATATCTATTAATATTATTTATATTATTTCTATTAGTTTATATGAATTTGGTTACAATGTTATTGAGGTAGTGAATTCAGAGAATTTAGAGGCGACTCGAACTATGACTTTACTATAAAAATTCCATAAAATTCAGGTGATAAATCAATTTTTATTTGTTTTTATATATGGAATTAATAGCTTAGAGACAATGTTAGTTGTAGACATTTTTCCCATTTTCAAAGAAGTTAGAGACGACTCGAACCATGACCTTACTGTAAAAATTCCAAAATATAATTGTGAGGTATCAGTGGACTAGGAACACCTAGAGGGGAATTGAATAGGTGTAGCGGTAATCAATCACCGCTTCTTGAACTAAAACCCAACTGCTGGAAACAACCTAGTTAATCGATTAACAATAAGGTTTAATCGATTAACTATTGCACATAACATAATGACCAGACAGGCAATCTGCATAGTAATTAAAACAAAATTGAATAGATATAATACATATATTTTTAAGCACAATTATTAAGTATATGGCAGTAAAAAAAATCCAAATTTTCAATTACAGATTCAATTTATAATGGCAAGAAACATAAAGAAGATAAAGAGAGAAAGAACAGTGCAAAAATGATTTTTATCCTGGTTCGTTTGTAGTCCACTGCAAACTACATTCAGGCCTCCCCTTCTGGATCAAGGAGATTTTCTTTCTTCACAATATTGAAATATGGATACAAATACCAATTCAATTACAAGCACATAGGACGCTCCCTTCTTGAAATCTAGGATCTCTAAATCCTTGGTTTGACTCTACCATTTCACCTCTGAGAAAACCTTTCTCGCGAACTATCCGCAGCCAAGATTCTTATCCTCAAATCAACACCTCTTAGCCTTGGTGAAGAACCTCAATCTCTGTGGTGATCTCACACCAAGAGACAAATCCAGACTACACAAAAACACGTTAAACAACAAGGTATACTAAGCACAATAATGCTTAAAATATGACAAGACAAAGACTCAAAGATTAACCCTTTTACTAACCACTTAAGCCATCAAGATTCAAATGAGTTAATCAATATCAGTATACAGATAATTTCTCTCTAACAACATCTAATGCATGAGCATGTGAGCAAGATAAGAATGGATACAAAATTATGCAAAAACAGTAAGCATATAACAGCAATTAAACCAGCATAATCTCTCTTCTCACGCATGCAACTCTCTTGCAAGAACACAGTAAAACAAGTATGCAAAATGCTCTCTAAACAGCCCTATACAATAGAATGCAAAACTATAGTTTTCTGAACAATGCCTTGTATTTATAGCATAGAAAATAGTCGGTTACATTCATTGCAAAACAGTTAAACAGTTAAAACCTATGCCTTGTAAACATAATCCTAATCCTAATCGTAATCCTAATCTTAATCCTCATCCTACTCCTAATCCTCATCCTAATACTAATCTTAATCCTCATCCTAATCTTAATCTTAATCCAAATCCTGAAGCTAATCCTAATACTAAGCCTAATCTTAATCCAAATCCATATCCTCATGCCCATCCTCTTCCTGAACCTCATCGTCATTCTCATCCTATCTTGATGCTAATCCTGATCCTAATCCTCATCGTAATCGAAATCCTAATCGTAATCCTAATCCTAATCCAAATCCTAATCTTAATACTCATCCTCATCCTAATCCTAATCCTAATACTAATCATAATCCTAATTGTACTACTAATCGTAATCCTAATCTTAACCCTAATCCTAATCCTAATCCAAATCCAAATCTTAATCCTCATCCTAATCATAATTCTAATCTTATTACTCATCATAATCCTAATCGTAATCCTAATCTTAACCCTAATCCTAATCCTAATCCAAATCCAAATCTTAATCCTCATCCTAATCATAATTCTAATCTTATTACTCATCATAATCCTAATCGTAATCCTAATCTTAACCCTAATCCTAATCTTAA
>NW_017727100.1:167718-168506 GCF_001865875.1 Lupinus angustifolius | reverse complement strand
AATCTGAATCCTAATCAAAATCATAATCGTATTCTTAATCCTAATAATAATCCCAATCCTAATCATAATCGTAATCCTAATCTTAATCCTAATACTAATCCTAATCCTAATCCTAATTCTAATCCTAATCCTAAATCTAATCCTAATCCTAATCCTAATCCTAAACTTAATCCTCATTCTACTCCTAATCCTAATCCTAATCCTAATCCTAATCTTAATCCTCATCCTAATCCTAATCCTAATCCTAATCCTAATCCTAATCCTGAAGCTAATCCTAATCCTAAGCCTAATCTTAATCCAAATCCACATTCTCGTGCAATCCTGTTCCTGAACCTCATCCTCATTCTCATCCTATCTTGATGCTAATCCTGATCCTAATCCTCATCGTAATCCAAAAACTAATCGTAATCCTAATCCTAATCCAAATCTTAATCTGAATCCTCATCCTAATCATAATCCTAATCCTAATCCAAATACTTGTTAGGTATCAATGGTTATAATACACCTAGAAGGGTGGGGTTGAATAGGTGTAGCGGTTAGAATATCCGCTTTTCGTAACTCAACACTTAATGCTGAATCACCCCTATTTAATCGATTAAAAGAATGTGGATAATCGATTAAAACAGAAACAGTAAGCTTAGGCAGATTCGATTACTTGCACAACAATTAACCGATAATGAAATGAATACACAGAGCTTACAATTTTATCAGAGTATTAACAGTATAGCAAATATACAGAATATAGCAATTAATTCTACTATACAAGTTAACCGATTAAATGCAATAAA
>NW_017727100.1:166559-167618 GCF_001865875.1 Lupinus angustifolius | reverse complement strand
CAAGCTTTTCAGTTTCAACAACTTTTCAAACAGTTAGGTTAATCGATTAACGTATGCCTTAATCGATTAACAGCATATTTTCATGTGTAATTTTAAATACAAAAACTCAAATACGTTATGCACTTAATTCATACATGTTTAACACTTAGTTTATGCCTAGAATGCACATATACATGTATTTATGTGATGCATGGACATATTATGACATATCTCAAAGATGAAATGATTTAAAAGATTTATGCATATGAGATATGTATTAGGTGACCTCAGCCTTAGACTCAACTTAAACTAGTTTCTAGTCTAAGCCTAGTACCAATCAAAGACTTAAGCATGTTGATTTGTTGGTGATCTTCAAGCTCTTATTAGCACAAGTTGTCCTCATCAAAACCATGACATATAAAGAGAGCTTTCCATGACATGCACACTTTCAATCTCCCCCTTTTTGATGATGACAAACACTACAAACATTACATCATTTGTAATAACAATTTTTTGATGAAATAGCTTGAAGATTGTGTTGGCATAATTGATATGATGCGCAAAGATTTCAGAAGCTGATATTACAATCAACCTACACAATCAAAAAACAACAAAACAACCGTTCTCCCCCTTTTGACATTATCAAAAAGATAACCCATGTCAAAAACGAGGCAGAGATATGAGGTAAGCATAAAACGAAGTTAATGAATTAATTTGGGATTTAACAATTAACCTGTAACCTGTTTTATTTTTGGGTGTCTTGAATAAATGCGCTTGTTTAGACAATGAAATAGCCAATAGGAAAAGAGAACGGCATACAAGATTTAATCAAATAGTAAGAAATGTTATCAACATAAAATCTCATATGATCAAGAACCATTCACGAAATCAAATAGGCTACTTGACATAATTAGAACAAAACAAAATAATGGCATAGCATAAAGAGTCAAAGAAGTCAGCAACGATTACAAACCATAAATGTCAATTAAGGACAGATAAGGAAACACGAATAAGTCCTGAAATCAGAAACAACAACTAAATCCAGAAAGTGCCATAAAGAAGAAATAAACCTAAGGGTAA
>NW_017727100.1:160594-166459 GCF_001865875.1 Lupinus angustifolius | reverse complement strand
ATAAAGTGCGATTTCTTGATGGTTTGAGAGGGTTAGGATGAGGTTTTTCCTACCTTAGTGCACTTGGATTAGTTGGGTTACGGATTCAGAGACTCAAAGCACAAAGGAGGTTGAGAAAATGCTGAAAAAGTGTAAAACCGAGCTGCTGTTTGCCTTTAAAATACTGGTTTTAATCGATTAACGGGCAGGTTTACTCGATTAAACCAATGTAAAATTTCAATTTTCAAAAGTTGATGCCCAGGTAATCGATTAACATCAAGAGTTTAATTGATTAAACACGGTCGCAAATAAGCTATTTTGACATAATTATAGCAAAAACACAAACATTTGCATAGCATAAAGAGTAAAGAAAGTCATGAAATAGTACAGGCCATAAAGTCAAATAAAAGACAAATAGCAAAATACGAATCAGTTCTGAAAGCAACAACGATAACTAAATCCAGAAGGTGCCACAAGATAAAAATAAACCTAAGGATAGGATAACCTAGGTCTAAGGTCAGCTAAACTAAGGTTGAGGCGGAGGATAGACAGGCTGATCATCAGGCACAGCAGTGTTCTGATTTCCCTGGATAAGCATAGACAGCTTCTGAAATTCTGAGCAGAACATGGCATTCTGAGCCTCAGCGGTAGACTGAATCATAGTCCTCAGCTCCTGAATTTTGTTATCGGTGTAGGCATTCTGACGTTCCTCGTATTGCTCCATACCTGCAAAATAAGAGTCCTTCAGCCCTTGGAAGTGCAGATCCATGCGGTTGTTAAGTCGTTGTTCCATGGCTTCCATCTGAGCTAAACCAAACACAGAGCTCTGAGGTGCTGTTCCAGACGACTCCCCCTGATTAGTTGCATTCTGATTACCCAAATCCTCCTGATGCTCATTATCCGACAAGTCCAGATCAAAGGTGGTATAGTCCTCCTGATACTGCCATGTAGTACCATACTTGTAAATTCCCATCTTATGAATGAGACTCTCACCCACCAAGTGATCTTTATCAGTGTACTCAGTAATGATGGTATCAGAAATGTCAATGCGCAAATAATCAACAATGCGGGATATGAAAATGCTATACGGGAGCAGCTTGGACTGAGACAATGAAACGCTGTTCATGATTTTCAGAATCTCCTCAGGCCAATTGATCATCACGTTATTCTTTACAGCGTACATGAAACGCAAATCATTCACAGTAGGCTGTGCATGATTAGTGTTCCGCTGCACTAATATGTAAGCAATAACATAATGCAATAACCTGTTCTCAACAGAAAGTGACCCTGCCTTGGTCAGTTGACCCTGAATATACAGATGAGGGCCCCGAAGGAATGACTTATACACATCAACGGGATCAAAATTGTCCTTGACCCAAGAACAGTCCCCTATTCCAAAACCAGACGACGATAAACCTCCAACATTCAGAAATAAATCCTCACTCATCTCAAACAGATTACCGGAAATCATGGACCAATATTTGCCATCCTTGTATCTAAAATTAGCGTAAAATTCCCTAACTAGAGCAGGGTATACGCGTCCCTTCAATTCCAAAAACTGAACGGCTCCTTGAGCCTCCATGTCATGCGGAAAACTAAAGTTTTGTTCCGCTAACCAGGTTAAGTCGGCATACCTGATGTATGTAGGCTTGCGGCCTTGAAATTTTGCCAACCGGGTCTCTTGCAAAATGAGGGAATAATAGGGGTCACCGCGGTCCCGAGTGGAGGGTGAGCCGGTTTCCCTTCTTCGAATGCGCGTTGCTGTAGTCTTGACCCGCTTTGGACGACTCTGCTCCATTGAAGATGATGAACTCGAAACTGAGATTGATGAACAGAGGGGCAAAGCCTAACCTAGGGTTTGGATTGGATGATTCGGAATTGAGTGGATTTTTGGATGAAATAGAATGATTTCGGAAGGTTTGAGAGGTTTAGGATGAGGTTTACTTAATCCTATTGCACCTGGATTAGTATTGTTGCTGTTTCAGAAAATCAAGGCGCAAAGAGGTTGCGAAAAGGTCAGAAAAAGTGCAAGACCGAGACACTGTTTGCCTTTAACGTACTGGTTTTAATCGATTAACGGGATGGTTTAATCGATTAAAACAGTGTAAAATTTGAATTTTCAAAAAAAATTGCCCAGGTAATCGATTAACGGGCTGTTTAATCGATTAAGTTTTAGAAAATTTGAATTTTCCAGAAATGAAGCCCAGGTAATCGATTAACTATTGGCATAATCGATTAAATCAGAGAAAATTTCGTTTTTAGGCAGCAGAGTGGTTTCGACTTTTTAGGACACACGTATGCATTATTACAGATTTATCGAGACATATATAATCACATTAAGAAGTTAATCAAGAGATATATTTTTGCATTTTTAACATATATCATTCAAACATGAAACACATAGGCATAGAGAAGCAAGACAATTTATGCAAACAGCTAAACAATTTTTAAACAAGATATTGTTCATCAAGAATTCCTAGTTCTCTCCTTAGAACATAGAAGGTATCCCTGGGAAGGGGCTTGGTGAAAATATCTGCTAACTGTTTAGATGTTTCCACAAATTCAAGAACACAGTCACCTTTTTGTACATGGTCACGCAAAAAATGATGTCTAATTTCTATATGCTTTGTTCTAGAATGCAAAACGGGATTCTTGGATAGGTTAATGGCACTTGTATTATCGCATTTTATTGGGATCTTTTCAAGTTTAAGACCAAAGTCCTTAAGTTGCTGCTTCATCCAAAGGATTTGAGCGCAACACACACCAGCGGCAATGTATTCCGCTTCAGCGGTGGACAAAGCAACACAGGCTTGCTTCTTGCTGTGCCATGCTACTAATGAACTGCCCAATAGGTGGCAAGTACCACTAGTGCTTTTCCGATCCAACTTACATCCGGCGAAATCGGAATCGGAATAACCCACCAAGGATAGTGAGGCATCCCGAGGATACCATAATCCCATGTTAATAGTTCCTTTTAGATATCTCATGATTCTTTTAACAGTTATATAGTGTGATTCTCTAGGTGATGATTGATATCTCGCACACATGCATACACTGAACATGATATCAGGTCTACTTGCAGTTAAGTAAAGTAAAGACCCAATCATACCACGATACTTCGTTACCTCGATTGCTTTTCCTTTCTCATCTTTGTCTAAGTAGCAAGCAGATGCCATAGGTGTGGAAGCTTCCTTACATTTGTCCATTTCAAATTTCTTGAGTAGCTCTTTGCAGTATTTCGCCTGATGGATGAATATCCCACTTTCTAGCTGCTTTATCTGCAATCCTAGAAAGAATGTGAGTTCTCCCATCATAGACATTTCGAACTCCCCCTGCATCATCTCAGAAAATTCTCTACACAAGATATCATTAGTAGATCCAAATATTATGTCATCTACATAGATTTGTACAAGCAGAACATGATTTTCTGATTTTCTAATAAAAAGCGTTGTGTCAACCAAGCCTCTCTCGAACCCTTTTTCTAAAAGAAAGGTACTAAGTCTGTCATACCAAGCTCTAGGAGCTTGTTTGAGACCATATAGTGCCTTTTTAAGTTTGTAAACATGGTTCGGATATTTAAAATTTTCAAAACCAGGCGGTTGGTCAACATAAACTTCTTCTTGAATGTATCCATTCAGGAAGGCGCTTTTTACATCCATTTGAAAAAGTTTGAAATTCATTAAAGATGCAAAGGAAAGAAGCATTCTGATGGCCTCTAGTCTGGCTACAGGAGCGTAGGTTTCGTCATAATCGATACCCTCCTCCTGGTTGTAGCCTTTGGCCACCAAACGTGCTTTATTTCGAATTATTAAGCCAGATTCATCAAGTTTATTTCTGAAGACCCATCGAGTACCAATTACGGGATGATCATTAGGTTTGGGGACCAAGTCCCACACATGATTGCGCTCAAACTGGTTTAGCTCTTCTTGCATAGCTATACCCCAGTGTACATCCTCAATGGCCTCATCAACGGTCTTAGGCTCAATTTGCGATACAAAAGCTACAAAATTACAGAAATTTCGTAAGGAACTACGGGTTACCACTCCCGTAGATATGTCACCTATAACTTTATCAATTGGGTGAGCTTTCTTTGTTTTCCACACGGTAGGCATGTCTGAGTGCTCTTGAGGTTCGATTTGACCTTCATCATTGGCTCCTTTTTCATTATCCATGTCCTTGGAGTATGCTTCTTCCAAAGCACCTGCAACATCATCAGAAACGACCTTTCTCTTCTCTTTTGGAGAAGATTCGTCAAACTGTACATGGATAGACTCTTCAACTTGCATTAAATATTTGTTAAAGACTCTGAACGCTTTGCTATGAATCGAGTATCCCAAAAATATTCCCTCATCGGCTTTAGAGTCGAATTTCCCTAAGGCCCGCTTTCCATTATTTAATATAAAACATTTGCAACCGAAAGCGTGAAGATGGGATATATTTGGTTTGCGGCCTTTTAAAAGTTCATAAGGAGTTTTGTTCAAATTAGGCCTTAGGAGTACTCGATTTATAACATAACATGCAGTATGAACTGCATCAGCCCAGAAGTACTTGGGGGTATTACTTTCGTTAAGCATGGTTCTCGCTAATTCTTCTAAAACACGATTTTTCCTCTCAACAACTCCATTTTGTTGTGGAGTGCGAGGAGCAGAGAACTGATGCAAAATGCCATGCTTATCACAGAATTTGTCGAACTGAAAGTTCTCAAATTCTCCCCCGTGATCACTTCGTATATATATTATTTTCAGGTTAAGTTGGTTTTGGATTTGCTTGGCAAGATTTTTAAAATTTTTGAACGCGTCGCTTTTTGATGATAAAAACAATGTCCATGTAAATCTAGAGAAATCATCAACAATAACTAGAGCATAGTAGCTACCACCAAAACTCATGATTTGTGATGGTCCAAACAAGTCCATATGGAGTAGCTCCAAAGGTCTTGAGGTGGATATCACATTTTTGTTTTTAAAAGAGTTTTTGGTTTGTTTACACTTTTGACAAGTGTCACAAATTTCTTTAGTTTTAAAATTCAATTTTGGTAGCCCCTCAACTAGTTCGTTTGATGATAATTTATCTAGATGTTTTATATGGATATGTGCAACACGTCTATGCCATAGCCAGATGTCATCTTCTTTAGAAATAAAGCATTTTGAAAATAATGTAGTGACATCATCCAAATTAACCATGTAAATATTATTTATACTGTGACCAACAAATTTAACGTTATTAGATAAAATATCACGAATGACACAACAATCAGAATTGAAAGATACACGATTACCTTTATCGCAGAGTTGGCTTATACTCAACAGGTTATGTTCTAGTCCTTCAACATAAAGGACATTATCAATTAGAGTTTGGGATGAGTTACCAACTATTCCAGTGCCAAGTATCTTTCTTTTGTTGTTGTCTCCATACGTGATGTATCCTTTTCCTTTAAGTGAGAGATCCAGGAAATTTGATCTGTCACCTGTCATATGTCTCGAACACCCACTGTCTAAGTACCATTTTTGTCCTTGTGTTCGATGACATACCTGCAAAACAGATCACTTGCTTTTCTCAGGTACCCAATTTATGTTGGGTCCTTTTCTGTTAGTGATCAGGGAGTTATCTCCCTTCTTTATCCATACATAAACTCCGCTAGGTATACCATACTTTCTAATATAACATGAATGAGAAGTATGACCATATGTATTACAATAAAAACATGTAGGAGAATGCTTATGATGTTTATTTTTAGTGTGAGCTGCAGGTTTTCAATATGGTCTTTTATTTTTAGCAGAACGAGTATAACCTATACTAGTACGATCACCAACGTTTCTTGTTTGATTAAGCAAAGTGTCTAATTGTTGTTTACTGTTTGTGAGACATGTGAGTTTTTCTTTTAGTTTT
>NW_017727100.1:160156-160494 GCF_001865875.1 Lupinus angustifolius | reverse complement strand
CCTCACTAGAGGTGCTTGATGTCGTTTCCTCCTCAGGTACATCCCATACGATGTAAGCTTTCTTGGACTTGAATTCCCTGGGAGTGCTCTTCTCTGAATCAATCTTCTTCAGATAGGTTGGACACTGAAATCTCATGTGTCCTACTTTTCCACACTCGTGGCAAGTGAAGCGATCCTTGTTATTCTTGCCATTGCTGGTTGATTCTTTCGCTTCCTTCTTTTGAAACTTTTTGAGTCCTCCTTTTCTTTTAATGAATTTGCTAAATTTTGGGACAAGGAGACCCATAGTTTCATCATCTAGATCGGAATCAGATTCATCACCATCTTTCTCTTCTTTT
>NW_017727100.1:159366-160056 GCF_001865875.1 Lupinus angustifolius | reverse complement strand
ATCAATGTTTTTACATGCACATCATCCAATTACAACAACTTAGACATTCACAAGAAAATAAAGAACCTTATTCTATGGTTTGACTCCCTTCCTACCAATAAAGAAAACCTTTCTTTCGGCGTAGCCCTAGCCAAGAACCTCTGTTCTTTCCTTATCTAGAACTCTAAGCAATATGAAGATACAACTCAATCTCTTAGGTGATACGACACCTTGAGATTCTCAATGTTACAACAATTTTTCACAACAAAATGCTAGAGTAAACTTAAGCAATTACAAAACTCATATATGACAAGTAAGGCTTTACTCTAAACACTTAATACAAACTCATGCAATATGACAAAGTATTAGTTTCAAACAGAAATTACAGAATGTAAAAACTTCACAAAAGCATCAATAATATGCATGAACATGGGAGATGAATGATGAGAAATATATCATGAAATGCCACTCAATCCTAAAGCATAGAATTCTCTCCTTTCTAAACTCACAAATGCACTAACAACTAGATGCAACAAATATCACGAAAAATGCTCTAACTCTCTAATAAATGCAACATGCAACTTATGAGATCAATTCTGAAAACGCAGTTTATAAAGAATCAGTTCTGAAGCCCAGTTAATCGATTAAATCCTTGGTTAATTGATTAACGTTGTCCAAAAAACGTAACTGATTCTGTTTTCCAAGTTTTTC
>NW_017727100.1:156593-159266 GCF_001865875.1 Lupinus angustifolius | reverse complement strand
GCATGTTGATTTGTTGGTGATCTTCAAGCTCTTATTAGCACAAGTTGTCCTCATCAAAACCATGACATATAAAGAGAGCTTTCCAAAGTGTTCCTCTTGACATGCACACTTTCAATACTAATCATAATCCTAATCGTAATCCTAATCTTAACCCTAATCCTAATCTTAATCCTAATCCTCATCCTCATCCTCATCCTAATCCTAATCCTAATCCTAATCATAATCCTAATCGTAATCTTAATCTTAATCTTCATCCTCATCCTCATACCCATCCTCTTCTTGAACCTCATCGTCATCCTCATCCTATCCTGATCCTAATCCTAATCCAAATCCTAATCAAAATCCTATTCCTCATCCTAATCGTAATCGTAATCCTAATCCTAATCTTAATCCTAATCCTCATTCTCATCCTAATCATAATCCTAATCGTAGTATTAATCGTAATCCTAATCCTAATCCTAATCTTAATCCTAATCCTAATCTTAATCCTAATCCTAATCTTAATCCTAATCCTAATCTTAATCCTAATCCTCATCCTGACTCCAATGTTAATCTTAATCATAATCATAATCTTAATCCACATCCTAATCCTAATCCTAATCGTTATCATAATCCTAATCGTACTCATAATCCTAATCCTCATCGTCTTCCACATCCTCATCCAAATCGTAATCCAATTCCTAAACCTAATCCTAATCCTAATCCTAATCTTATTCCTAATTCCAATCCTAATCCTAATCCACATCCTCCTCCTCATCCTAATCCTAATCCTAATCCTAATCTTATTCCTAATTCTAATCCTTATGCTAATCCTCATCCAAATCCTAATCCTAATCCTAATCCTAATCCTAATCCTAATCATAATACGAATCCTATTCCTAATCCTATTCCTAATCCTAATCATAATCCTAATCCTAATCTTAATCCCAATCATAATCCTAATCATAATCGTAATTGTAATCCTAATCTTAATCCTAATCCTAATCATAATCGTAATCCTAATGGTAATCCTAATCCTAATCCTAATCCTATTCCTAATCCTAATTCTAATCCTAATCCTAATCCTAATCCTAATCCTAAACCTAATCCTAATCCCAACCCTAATCCTACTCATAATCCTAATCCTAATCCTAATCCTAATCCTAATCCTGAAGCTAATCCTAATCCTGAGCCTAATCTTAATCCAAATACCCATCCTCATCCTCATCCTCATCCTCTTCCTGAACCTCATCGTCATTCTCATCCTATCTTGATTTTAATCATCATCCTAATCCTGATCCTATTCCTCATCATAATCCAAATCCTAATCCTAATCCTAATCGTAATGCTAATCCGAATCCTAATACTAATTCTAATCCTAATCCTAATCCTAATCCTAATCCTAATCCTAATCCTAATCCTAATCCTAATCCTAATCCTCATACTCATCCTCTTCCTGATCCTCTTCCTCATCCTCATCCTAATCATCATCCTAATCATAATCGTAATCCTATCCCTAATCCTAATCTTAATCCTAATGCTCATCCTCATCCTAATCCTTATCCTAATCCTAATCCTCATCGTCATCGTCATCCTCATCCTCATCCTCATTCTAATCCTAATCATAATCCTAATCTTAATCCAAATCCTAAACCTAATCCTAATCTTAATTCTAATCCTCATCGTCATCTTCATCCTATCCAGATCCTCATCCAAATCCTAAAGCAAATCCTAATCCTAATCCTAATCCTCAACGTAATCTTAATCCTAATTCTAATATTAATCCTAATCCTAATATTAATCCTAATCCTAATTCTAATCCTAACCCTAATAGTAATCTTAATCCTAATCTTAATCATAATTCTAATCCTAAAACTAATCCAAATCGTAATTGTAATCCTAATCCTAATCCTAAATCCTAATCCTACTCCTAATCCTAATCCTAATCCAAATTCTAATCCTATTCCTATTCCTAATCCTAATCCTAACCCTAATATTAATATTAATCTTAATCTTAATCTTAATCCTAATCCTAATCCTCATCCTAATCCTAATCATAATCCTCATCCTAATCCTAATCCTAAGCCGAATCCTAATCCTAATCCTCATCCTCATCCTCATCCTCATCCTCATCCTGATTCTCATCGTCATCCTCATCCTCATCCTCGTCCTCCTCCTCGTCCTCATCCTCGTCCTCCTCCTCGTCCTCATCGTCGTCCTCATCCTCATCCTCATCCTCGTCCTCCTCCTCGTCCTCATCCTCGTCCTCCTCCTCGTCCTCATCCTCGTCCTCCTCCTCGTCCTCATCCTCGTCCTCCTCCTCGTCCTCATCCTCGTCCTCCTCCTCGTCCTCATCGTCGTCCTCATCCTCATGCTAATCCTCATCCTAATCCTAGTGCTAATCCTAATCCTAATCCTAATCCTAATCCTAATCCTAATCCTAATCGTAATCGTAATCGTAATCCTAATCCTAATCCTTATCCTAATCCTAATCCTAATCCTAATCCTAATCCTAATCCTAATCCTAATCCTAAGCCTAAGCCTAATGCTAATCGTCATCCTCATCCTCATCGTCATCCTCATCCACATCCTCATCCTCATCCTCATCCTCATCCTCATCCTCATCCTCATCCTCATCCTCATCCTCATCCTCATCCTCACCCTCATCCACACCCTCATCCTCACCCTCATCGT
>NW_017727100.1:154212-156493 GCF_001865875.1 Lupinus angustifolius | reverse complement strand
ACTCCATTTCCTAATCCTAATCCTAATCCTAACCCTAAGCCTAGTCCTAATGCTAATCCTAATCCTAATCTTAATCATAATCCTAATCCTAATCCTAATCTTAATACTAATCCTAATCCTAATCCTAATCATAATCGTAATCCTAATCCTTATCCTAATCCTAATCCTAATCCTAATCCTAATCCAAATCCTAATCCTAATCCTAAGTCGAATCCTAATCCTAAGCCGAATCCGAATCCTAATCCTGATCCTGATCCTGATCCTAATCTTAATCCTGATCCTGCTCCTCATCCTCATCCTCATCCTCATCCTCATCCGCATCCTCATCCTCATCCTCATCCTAGTCGTCATCCTCGTCCTCATCCTCATCCTCATCCTCTTCCTCGTCCTTGTCCTTATCCTCTTCCTCGTTCTCCTCACATCCTATCCTCATCTTTATCCTCATCCTCATCCTCATCCTCATCCCCACCCTCATCCTCATGCTAATCCTCATCCTCAGCCTCAAACTAATCCTAATCCACATGCTAATCCAAATCCTGATCTTAATCATAATCTTGATCCTAATCCTAATCCTAACCCTAATCCCAATACTAATCCTAATCCTAATCCTAATCCTAATCCTAATCCTAATCCTAATCCTAATCCTAATCCTAATCCTCATACTCAACCTCTTCCTGATCCTCTTCCTCATCCTCATGCTCATTCTCATTCTCATCCTCATCGTAATCCTTATCCTAATCCTAATCCTAATCAAAATCATAATCTTAATCCTATTATAATCCAAATTCTTATGTTAATCCTATAAAAATCTTAATCATAATGCTAAGCCAAATCCTAATCGAAATCTTTATTCTAATCCTAATCCTCATCCTCTTCCATATCCTAATCCTAATCCTTTTCCTATTCGTCATCCTCATCTTCATCCTAATCCTCATCCTCATCCTCATCCTCATCCTCATCCTCATCCTCATCCTCATCCTCATCCTAAACCTCATCCTCAACCTCATCCTCGTCCTCACCCTCATCCTCGTCCTCATCCTCATCCTCGTCCTTATCGTCATCCTCCTCTTCCTCTTCCTCCTCCTCCTCCTCCTCCTCATCCTCATCTCTTCCTCTTCCTCGTCCTCGTCCTCATCCTCATCCTCATCCTCGTCCTCGTCCTCATCCTCATCCTCGTCCTTTTCCTCATCATCCTCCTCCTCCTCCTCCTCCTCATCCTCATCTTATCCTCATCCTCATCCTTATCCTCCTCCTCATCCTCTTTCTCATTCTAATCCTCATGCAAATCCTATTCCTAATTCTCATCCTCATCCGCATCTCATCCTCATTGTCATCCACATCCTAATCCTAATCCTAATTGTAATCCAAATCCTAATCCTAGTCCTAATCATAATCCTAATCATAATCCTTATCCTAATCCTAAACCTTATCCTAATAATAATCCTAATTATAATCCTAATTATACTCATAATTCTAATTCTAATCCTAAACATAATCCTATTCCCCATTTCCTCCTCATCCTTCTTCTCATCCTCATTGTCATCCAAATCCTAATCCTGATACTAATCCTAATCCTCATGTTAATCCTAATCGTAATCCTCATGCTAATCCTAATGCTAATCCTAATCCTAATCCTAATCCTAATCCTAATTCTAATCCTAACCCTAATCCTCATCCTCATACTCATCCTCATCCTCATCCTCATACTCATCCTTGTCCTCATCCTTGTCCTCGTCGTCATCCTCGTCCTCATCCTCATCCTCGTCCTCGTCCTCTTCCTCGTCCTCGTCCTCATCCTCGTCCTTGTCCTCCTCCTCATCCTCCTCCTCGTCTTCATCCTCCTCATCATCCTCATCCTCATCCTCAGCCTCAAACTAATCCTCATCCGCATCCTAATCCTAATCCCAATCATAATCCTAATCCTAATCCTAATCCTAACCCTAATCTTAATATTAATCTTAATCTTAATCTTAATCCAAATCCTAATCCTCATCCTAATCCTAATCATAATCCTCATCCTAATCCTAATCCAAAGCCGAATCCTAATCCTAATCCTCATCCTCATCCTCATCCTCATCCTCATCCTGATTCTCATCCTAATTCTCATCGTCATCCTCATCCTCATCCTTGTCCTCCTCCTCGTCCTCATCGTCGTCCTCATCGTCGTCCACATCCTCTTGCTAATCCTCATCCTAATCCTAGTGCTAATCCTAATCCTAATCCTAATCCTAATCCTAATCCTAATCCTAATCCTAATCATAATGCTAATCCTAATCCTAAT
>NW_017727100.1:149187-152837 GCF_001865875.1 Lupinus angustifolius | reverse complement strand
TCCTCCTCATCATCCTCATCCTCATCCTCATCCTCATCCTCAGCCTCAAACTAATCCTCATCCGCATCCTAATCCTAATCTCATTCATAATCCTAATCCTAATCCTAATCCTAATCTTAATCCTAATCCTAATCCTAATCCTAATCCTAATCCTAATCCTAATCCCAATCCTAATCCTAATCCTAATCCTAATCCTAATCGTAATCCTAATTGTAATCCTAATCCTAAACCTAATCCTAATCCTAATCCTAATCCTAATCCTAATCCTAATCCTAATCTTAATCCAATTCCTAATCCTAATACTGATCCTAATCCTAATGCTAAGCGTAATCCTAATCCAAATCCTCATCCTAATCCTAATCCCCATCCAAATCCCCGTCCTCCTCCACATCCTAATCCTCATCCTCATCCTCATCCTAATCCTCATCCTCATCCTAATCCTCATCCTCGTACATATCCTAATCCTAATCCAAATCGAAATCTTAATTCTAATCCTAATCCTAATCCTAATCATCTTCCTAATCCTAAACCTTTTCCTATTCCAATTCCAATTCCTCGTCCTCGTCCTCATCCTCATCCTCGTCATCATCCTCGTCCTCATCATCGTCCTCGTCCTCATGCTCGTCCTTTTCCTCATGCTCATTCGCATCCTCATCGTCATGCTCGTCCTTTTCCTCATGCTCATCCTCATCCTAATCCTAATCGTAATCCTAATCTTAATCCTAATCCTAATCCTAATCCTAATCCTAATCCTAATCCTAATCCTAATCCTAATCCTAATCCTAATCCTGATCCTGATCCTAATCCTAATCCTAATCCTAATCCTACTCCTAATCCTAATCCTAATCCTATTCCTAATCCTAATCCTAATCCTAATCCTCATTCTCATCCTCGTCATGATCCTTATCCTCACCATCATCCTCACCCGAATTCTCATCCTCATCGTCATCCACATGCTAATCCTAATCCTAATCGTAATCCAAATCCTAATCCTAATCATAAACATAATCCTGAACCTAATCCTTATCATAATCCTAATCCTAATCCTAATTATACTCATAATTACAATCCTAATTCTAATGCAAATCCTAAACATAATCCAAATCCTCATCCAAATCCTAATCCACATCCAAATCCCCATCCTCAGCCTAATTCTAATCCTCATCCTCATCCTCATCCTCATTCTAATCCTAACCCTAATCCTCATTCATATCCTAGTCCTACTCCTAATGCTAATCCTAATCCTAATCCTAATCCTAATCGTAATCCTATTCCTACTCCTAATCATAATTTTAATCCTTGTCCAAATCCTAATCCTAATCCAAATCGAAATTTTAATTCTAATACTAATCGTCATCGTCATCCATATCCTAATCCTAATCCTTTTCCTATTCCTCATCCTCATCCTCAAGCTCATCCACACCCTAATCATAATCCTAATCCAATTCCTAATCCTTTTCCTATTCCTAATCCTCATCCTCATCATCATCCTCATCCATATCCTAATCCTAATCCTAATCCTAATGCTAATCCTAATCCTAATCCTAATCCTAATCGTAATCCTAATCCTACTCCTTATCATTATCCCAATCCTCGTTCTAATCCTAATCCTAATCCTAATCCTAATCCAAATCATAATATTAATTCTAATCCTAATCATAATCCTCATCCACATCCTAATCCTAATCCCAATCCTAATCCAAATCCTAATCCTTTTCCTATTCCAATTCCTAAATCTCATCTTCATCCTGATCCTCGTCCTCACCCTCATCCTCATCCTCATTCCCACCCTCAACCTCATTCACTACCTCATCATCATCCTCATCCCCGTTCTCATCCTAATCTTAATCCTAATCCTAATCTTCATCCTCATGAACATCATCATCCTCATCCTCATCCTCATCCTCAATCTCATCGTCATCCTCATCCTCATCCTCATCCTCATCCTCATCCTCATCATCATCCTTATCCTCATCCGCAGCCTCATCCTCATCGTCATCCTCATCCTCACCGTCATCCTCTTGCTATTCCAATTCCTCAATCTCTTCCTCATCCTCATCCTGATCCTCATCGTCATCGTCACCCTCATCCTCATCCTCATCCTCCTCATCACCCTCAACCTCATGCTTATCTTCATCCTCAACCACTACCTCATCATCATCCTAATCCGTGTTCTCATCCTAATCTTAATCCTAATCCTCTTCCTAATCCTAATCTTCATCCTCATCATCATCATAATCCTCATCCTCATTCTCAATCTCATCGTCATCCTCATCCTCAACCTCATCCTGATCCTCATCCTCATCCTCATCCTCATCCTCATCCTCATCCTCATCCTCATCCTCATCCTCATCCTCATCCTCATCCTCATCCTCATCATCACCCTCATCCTCATGCTCATCCTCATCCTCACCCTCATCCTCATCCAGTACCTTATCATCATCCTTATCCCCATTCTAATCCTAATCTTAATCCTAATCCTCTTCCTAATCCTAATCTTCATCCCCATCATCATCATCATCCTCATCCTCAATCTCATCGTCATCCTCATCCCCTTCCTCATCCTGATCCTGATCTTCATCCTTATCCTCATCCTCAGCCTCATCCTCAACCGCATCCTCACCCTCATCCTCATCCTCATCCTCATCCTCATCCTCATCCTCATCCTCATCCTCATCCTCATCCTCACCCTCATCCTCATCCTCATCCTCATCCTCATGCTCATCCTCATCCTCATCCTCATCATCACCCTCATCCTCATGCTCATCCTCATCCTCAACCTCATCCACTACCTCATCATCATCCTCATCCCCATTTTCATCTTAATCTTAATCCTAATCCTCTTCCTAATCCTAATCTTCATCCTCATCCTCATCATCATCATCATCCTAAATCTCATCGTCATCCTCATCCTCTTCCTCTTCCTCATCCTGATCTTCATCCTTATCCTCATCCTCATCCTCATCCTCAACCTCACCCTCACCCTCATCCTCATTCTCACCCTCATCCTCATCCTCATCCTCATCCTCATCCTCATCCTCATCGTCGTCCTCATCCTCATCCTCATCCTCATCCTTATCCTCCTCATCACCCTCATCCTCATCCTCACCCTCATCTTCATCCTCATCCTCATCCCATTCCTAACCCTAAGCTTAATCGTAATCGTAATCCTCATGCTCATCCTCATCCTCAACCACATCCTCATCCTCATCCTCATCCTCATCCTCCTCATCATCCTCATCATCATCCTCATCGTCTTTCTCATACTCATCCTAATCCTCATCGTCATCCTTATCCTCTTCCTCATTCTCATCCTAATCCTAATCCGAATCCTAATCTTTATCCTCATCCTCATTTCGTCCTCAATCTCATCGGTATCCTCATCATCAACCTTGCCCTCATCCTCATCCTCTTCCCCATCCTCATCCTCATCTTCTACCTCATCGTCATCCTCATTATCTTCCTCGTCCTCACCCTGATCCTCATCCTCAACCTCATAGTCATCCTCATCCTCATCCTTATTCTCATCCTAATCCTAATCCTAATCTTCATCCTCATCATCATCATCATCATCCTCATCCTTATTTCATCCTCAATCTGATCGTCATCCTCATCCTCATCCTCATCCTCATCCTCATATCCTCATGCTC
>NW_017727100.1:147746-149087 GCF_001865875.1 Lupinus angustifolius | reverse complement strand
CCTCACCCTCATCCTCATCCTCATCCTCATCCTCATCCTCATCCTCAACCTCATCCTGATCCTCAACTTCATCGTCATCCGCATCCTCAACCTCATCCTCATCCTCATCCTCATCCTAAACCTCATCCTCATCCTCACCCACATCATCATCCTCAACCTCATCCTCGTACATATCCTAATCCTAATCCTCATCCTCATTTCATCCTCATCCTCGTCCTTGTCCTCATCCTCATCATCATCCTCATTCTCATACTCATAGTCACCCTCATCCTCATGCTCATCCTCATCCTCTTCCAAATCCTAACCCTCACCCTAATCCTCATCATCATCCTCATCATCACCCTCATCCTCATCCTCGTCCTCATCCTCATCCTAATCCTCGTCCTCATCCTCATCCTCATCCTCCTCCTCATCCTCATCCTCATCCTCATCCTCATCCTCATCCTCATCCTCATCCTCATCATCATCGTCAGCCTCATCCTCATCGTCATCCTCATCGTCAGCCTCATCCTCATCGTCATCCTCATCCTCTACCTCATCATCATCCTCTACCTTATCGTCATCCTCATCATCATCCTCATCCTCACCCTCATCCTCATCCTCAACCTCATAGTCATCCTCATCCTCATCCTCAATCTCATACTAATAATAATCCTAATCCTAATCTTCATCCTCATCATCATCATCATCCTCATCCTAATTTAATCCTCAAACTCATCCTCATCCTCATCCTCATCCTCATCCTCATCCTCATCCTCGTCCTCATCCTCATCCTCGTCCTCATCCTGATCCTGATCCTCAACTTCATCATCGTCCTCATCATCTTCTTCTTCCTTATCCTCATCCTAAACCTCATCCTCATCCTCACCCTAATCGTCATCCTCAACCTCATAGTCAACCTCATCCTCATCCTCAACCTCATCCTAATCTTAGTCCTAGTGCTAATGTTCATCCTCATCCTCATCGTCAACCTCATCCTAATCCTAATCCTCGTCCCCATCGTTAATCTCATCCTCGTCCTTGTCCTCATCCTCATCCTCATCCTCATCCTCATCCTCATCCTCATCCTCATCCTCATCCTCATCCTCATCCTCGTCCTCATCCTCATCCTCGTCCTAAACCTTATCCTCATCCTAACCCTCATCCTCATCCTCAACCTCATCATCATCCTAATCCTCATCCTCATCCTCATTCTCATCCTCATCCTAAACCTCAACCTCATCGTCGTCCTCACCCTCATCCTCATCCTCAACCTCATCCTCATCCTCATCCTCCTCCTCCTCATCCTCCTCATCCTCATCCTCATCCTCATCCTCATCCTCATCCTCAACATTATCCTCA
>NW_017727100.1:146859-147646 GCF_001865875.1 Lupinus angustifolius | reverse complement strand
CCTAAACCTCAACCTCATCGTCGTCCTCACCCTCATCCTCATCCTCAACCTCATCCTCATCCTCAACCTCATCCTCATCCTCAACCTCATCATCATCCTCATCCTCATCCTCATCCTAAACCTCATCGTCATCGGCGTCCTCACCCTCATCCTAATCCTCAACCTCATCCTCGTCCTCATCCTCATCCTTATCATCACCCTCATGCTCATCCGCATCCTCGTCCTCGTCCTCATCCTCATCCTTATCGTCACCCTCATCCTCATCCTCATCCTCACCCTCATCCTACTCCTAACCCTAAGCCTATTCCTAATCCTCATACTCCTCCTCATCCTTAACCTCATCCTCATCCTAAACGTCATCCTCATCCTCACCCTCACCCTCATCCTCAAAGTCGTCATCATCCTCATCCTCGTCCTCATCCTCATCCACATCCTAATCCTCATTCCCATCCTAATCCTCATCCTCATCCTCGTCCTCATCCTCAACCTCATCCTCATCCACAACCTCATCCTCCTCCTCATCCTCATCCTCATCCTCACCCTCACCTCACCCTTACCCTCACCCTCATCCTCATCCTCATCCGCATCCTCATCCTCATCCTCATCCTCATCCTCATCCTCATCCTCATCCTCTTCCTCCTCCTCATCCTCATCCTCATCCTCAACCTCATCCTCATCCTCATCCTCCTCCTCATCCTCATCCTCCTCCTCATCATCAACCTCAACCACATCCTCATTCTCATCCTCCTCCTCATCATCAACCTCAACCTCATCCTCATCCTCATCC
>NW_017727100.1:144531-146759 GCF_001865875.1 Lupinus angustifolius | reverse complement strand
CTCATCCTCATCCTCATCCTCATGCTCATCCTCATCCTAATCCTAATCCTAGTCCTAATCCTCATCCTCATCCTAATGCAAATCCTAATCCTAATACTAATGATAATCCTAATCCTCATTCTCATTCTCATCCTCATCCTCATCCTCATCCTCATCCTCATCCTCTTGCTCATCCTCATCCTTATCCTAACCCTATTCCTAATCCTAATCCTAATGCAAATCCTATACCTAAACCTAATCCTAATCCTAATCTTCAACCTATCTCTAATCCTAATCTTCAACCTCATCCTCATCATCATGCTTATCCTTATCCTCACCCTCATGCTCATCCTTATCCTCATAGTAATCCTAACCCTAAATCTAATCCTAATCCTCATCTTCATCCTCATCCTCATCCTCATCCTCATCCTCATCCTCAACCTCATCCTCATCCTCATCCGCGTCCTCATCCTCCTCCTCAACCTCAACCTCATGCTCATCCTCCTCCTTATACTAACCCTATTCCTAACCCTAATCCGAATACAAATCCTATACCTAAACCTAATCCTAATCCTCAACCTAACTCTAATCCTAATCTTCAACCTCATCCTCATCATCATGATCATCCTTATCCTCACCGTCATCCTCATGTTCATCATTATCCTCATCCAAATCCTAACCCTAAATCTAATCCTAATCCTCATCCTCATCCTCATCCTCACCCTCATCCTCGTCCTCATCCTCCTCCTCATCCTCATCCTCCTCCTAATCCTCATGCTCCTCCTCAACCTCATCCTCATCCTCATCCTCATCCTCATCCTCATCCTCATCCTCATCCTCATCCTCATCCTCATCCTCATCATCATCCTCATCCTCATTCTCATCCTCAACCTCATCCTCATCTGCGTCCTCCTCCTCATCCTCCTCCTAATGCTCATGCTCCTCCTCAACCTCAACCTCATGCTCATGCTCATCCTCCTCCTTATACTAACCCTATTCCTAATCCTAATGCAAATCCTATTCCTAAACCTAATCCTAATCCTCAACCTAACTCTAATCCTAATCTTCAACCCCATCCTCATCATCATGCTCATCCTTATCCTCACCGTCATCCTCATGCTCATCATTATCCTCATCCTAATCCTAACCCTAAATCTAATCCTAATCCTCATCCTCATCCTCATGCTCATCCTCATCCTCGTCCTCATCCTCATCCTCCTCCTCATCATCATGCTCATCTTTATCCTCACCCTCATCTTCATCCTTATCCTCATCCTAATCCTAACACCTCATCCTCATCCTCATCCTCATCCTCATCCTCATCCTCATCCTCATCCTCATCCTCATCCTCATCTTCATCCTCATCCTCATCCTCATCCTCATCCTCATCCTCATGCTCATTCATCATCCTAATCCTAATCCTAATCCTAATCCTAATCCGAACCCTAAACCTAATCTTAATCCTATTCATAATCGTATTCCTAGTCCCCTTCCTAGATCTAATCCTCATCCTCATCCTCATCCAAATGGAAATTAGAATTCTAATCCTAATCCTAATCCTAATCCTAATCCTAATCCTAATCCTCATCCTCATCCTCATCCTCTTCCTCATACACATCCTCATCCTAATCCTAACCCTTTTCCTAATCCTAATCCTAATGCAAATTTTGTACCTAATCCTAATCCTAATCCTAATCCTCAAACTAACTCTAATCCTAATCCTCAACTTCGTCCTCATCCTCATTATCATGCTCATCCTTATCCTCACCCTCATCCTCATCTTATTCCTACTCCTAACCCTATATCTAATCCTAATCCACATCCTCGTCCTCATCCTTATCCGTATCCGTATGCTCATCCTCATCCTCCTCCTCATCCTCATGCTCCTCCTCCACCTCATCCTCATCCTCATCCTCATCCTCATCCTCATCCTCATCCTCATCCTCATCCTCATCCTCATCCTCATCCTCATCCTAATCCTAACCCTATTCCTAATCCTAATCCTAATGCAAATCCTATACCCAACCCTGATACTCAAGCTCATTCTTCTCCTCATCCTAATCCTCGTCCTCATCCCCATATTCATTCTCATCCTCATCCTCATCCTCTTCGTCATCCTCATCCTTATCCTCATCCTAATCAACATCCTCATCCTCATCCTCATCCTCATCCTCATCGTCATCCTCATCCTCCTCCTCATCCTCATTCTCATCCTCATACTCATGCTCCTCCTCAACCTCAACCTCATC
>NW_017727100.1:142618-144431 GCF_001865875.1 Lupinus angustifolius | reverse complement strand
CCTCATCCTTATCGTCATCCTCATCCTCATCCTCATCCTCATCCTCATCCTCATCCTCACCCTCATCCTCACTGTTACCCTCATCCTAATCCTCAACCTCATCATCATCATCATCCTCAATCTCATCATCATTATCATCCTCATCCTCATCCTCATCTTCATCCTCATCCTCATCCTCATCCTCATCCTCATCCTCATCCTCATCCTCATCCTCAGCCTCATCCTCATCCTCATCCTCCTCTTGACCTTCATCCTCATCCTGATCCTCATCCTCATCGTCATCCTCAACCTCATCATCATCATAATCCTCAACCTCATCATAATCCTCATCCTCATCCTCATTTCCTCATCCTCCTCCTATCCTCATTCTCATCCTCATCCTCATCCTCATCCTCATCCACTTCCTCGTCCTCATCCTAATCCTTATTCATATCCTCTTTCAGATCCTTATCCTCATCCTCTTCCTCATACTCAGCCTCATCCTGATCCTCATTCTCATCCTCATCCTCATCCTCATCCTCATCCTCATCCTCATCCTCATCCTCATCCTCATCCTCATCCTCATCCTCACCCTCACCCTCATCGTCATCCTCAACCGCATCATCATCCTTATCCTCATCCTCAATCTCATCCTATTCCTAATCCTAATCCTAATCATCATCCTCATAATCATCATCATCATCATCATCATCCTCATCCTCAATCTCATCGTCATTCTCATCCTCATCCTCATCCTCTTCCTCATCCTCTTCCTCATCCTCTTCGTCATCCTTATCGTCATCCTCATCCTCATCCTCATCCTCAGCCTCATCCTCGTCCTCAGCCTCATCCTCATCCTCATCCTCTTCCTCATCCTCTTCCTCATCCTCTTCCTCATCCTCTTCCTCATCCTCTTCCTCATCCTCTTCCTCATCCTCTTCCTCATCCTCTTCCTCATCCTCTTCCTCATCCTCTTCCTCATCCTCTTCCTCATCCTCTTCCTCATCCTCTTCCTCATCCTCTTCCTCATCCTCTTCCTCATCCTCTTCCTCATCCTCTTCCTCATCCTCTTCCTCATCCTCTTCCTCATCCTCTTCCTCATCCTCTTCCTCATCCTCTTCCTCATCCTCTTCCTCATCCTCTTCCTCATCCTCTTCGTCATCCTTATCGTCATCCTCATCCTCATCCTCAACCTCATCCTCATCCTCATCCTCATCCTCAAATGCATCCTCATCCTCACCCTCATCGTCATCCTCAACCTCATCCTCATACTCATCCTCATACTCATCCACATCCTCGCCTCATCCTCATCCACATCCTCATCCTCATCCTCATCCTCATCCTCATCCTCATCCTCATCCTCATGCTCATCCTCATCGTCATCCTCATCATCACCCTAATCCTCACCGTTACCCTCATCCTAATCCTCAACCGCATCATCATCCACATTCTTATCCTCTTCCTAATCCTAATCGTCGTCCTCATCATCGTCATCATCATCATCATCATCATCCTCAACTTCATCGTCATCTTCATCCTCAACCTAATCATCCTCATCTTCTTCCTCATCCTCTTCCTCATCCTCATCCTCATCCTATCCTCACACTCATCCTCATCCTCATCCTCATCCTCATCCTCATCCTCATCCTCATCCTCATCCTCATCCTCAACTGCATCACCATCCTTATCCTCATCCTCAATCTCATCCTATTCATAATCCTAATCGTAATCGTCATCCTCATCATCATCATCATCATCATCATCCTCATCCTTAATCTCATCATCATTCTCATCCTCATCCTCATCCTCTTCCTCTTCCTGATCGTCCTCCTCA
>NW_017727100.1:140946-142518 GCF_001865875.1 Lupinus angustifolius | reverse complement strand
TCCTCATCCTCATCCTCATCCTCGTCCTCATCCTCATCCTCATCCTCATCCTCATCCTCATCCTCATCCTCATCCTCATCCTCATCCTCATCCTCATCCCCATGCTCATCCTCATCCTCATCCTCATCCTCACCCTAATCCTCACTGTTACCCTCATCCTAATCCTCAACCGCATCATCATCCACATTCTTATCCTCTTCCTAATCCTAATCGTCGTCCTCATCATCATCATCATCATCATCATCATCCTCATCCTCAACCTCATCGTCATCTTCATCCTCATCCTCATCCTCATCCTCATCCTCATCCCCATCCTCATCCTCATCCTCATCTTCATCCTCATCCTCATCCTCAATCTCACAATCATCATCATCCTCATCCTCATGCTCATCCTAATCATAATCCTAATACTAATCCTACTCCTCATCCTCATCCTCATCCTCGTCCTCATCCTCATCCTCATCCTCCTCTTCATCCTCCTCCTCATCCTCCTCCTCCTCCTCATCCTCTTCCTAATCCCAATCGTCATCCTCATCCTCAATCTCATCGTCATCCTCATCCTCATCCTCAACCTCATCCTCATCCTCATCCTCATCCTCATCCTCATCCTCATCATCCTCATGCTCATCCTCATCCTCTTCCTCATCCTCATCCTCATCCTCCTCCTCATCCTCATCCTCATCCTCAGCCTCATCCTTAGCCTCATCCTCATCCTCATCCTCATCCTCATCCTCACCCTCACCCTCACCCTCATCCTCAACCGCATCATCATCCTTATCCTTATCCTCAATCTCATCCTAATTTTAATCCTAATCCTCTTCCTAACCCCAATCGTCATCCTCATCCTCAATCTCATCGTCATCCTTATCCTCATCCTCATGCTCATCGTCATCCTCAGCCTCATCCTCGTGCTCATCCTCATCCTCATCCTCATCCTCATCCTCATCCTCATCCTCATCCTCATCCTCATCCTCATCCTCATCCTCATCCTCATCCTCAGGCTCATCCTCATCCTTATCCTCATCCTCACCCTCATCCTGATCCTCAACCTCATGAACATCCTCATCATCATCCTCATTCTCATACTAATCTTAATCATAATCCTAATCCTGATCTTCATCCTCATCATCATCATCATCTAAATCCAAACTCTAATCCTAACCCTAATCATTATCCTAATCCTAACCCTCATCCTAATCCTCATCCTCAACCTTATCCTAATCCTCACTCTCAACCTCAAGCTCATCTTCATCCTAATCATCATCCTCATCGTCATCGCCATCCTCATCTTCATCGTCATCCTAATTCTCATCCTAATCCTCATCCATATCCAAATCCTCATCCTCACCCTCATCATCATGCTCATCCTCACCCTCATCCTCAACCTCATCCTAATCCTAATCCTAATCCTCATCCTCATCCTGATCCTGATCCTCATCCTGATCCTCATCCTCATCCTCATCCCCATCCTCATCCTCATCCTCATCCTCATCCTCATCCTAATCCTCATCCTCATCCTCATCCTTATCCTCATCCTCATCCTCATCCTCATCCACATCCTCATCCTCATCC
>NW_017727100.1:140639-140846 GCF_001865875.1 Lupinus angustifolius | reverse complement strand
TCATCCTCATCCTCATCCTCATTCTCATCCTAATCTTAATCCTAATCCTAATCGTAATCTCAATCCTAATCCTAATCCTAATCTAAATCCTCAACCTCAACCTCATCCCGATCCTCATCCTCACCCTCATCCTAATCCTAATTTTCATCCTCATCCTCATCCTCATCCTCATCCTCATCCTCATCCTCATCCTCATCCTCATCCTCA
>NW_017727100.1:138838-140539 GCF_001865875.1 Lupinus angustifolius | reverse complement strand
ATCCTAATACTAATCCTACTCCTCATCCTCATCCTCATCCTCGTCCTCATCCTCATCCTCATCCTCATCCTCATCCTCATCCTCATCCTCATCCTCATCCATGTCCTCACCCTCATCCTCATCCTCTTGTCATCCTAATCCTCACCCTCATCCACATCCTCAACCTCATGAGCATCCTCATTCTCATACTAATCTTAATCCTAATCCTAATCCTAATCTTCATCCTCATCATCATCATCATCCTCACCCTCACCCTCATCCTATTCCTAATCCTCATCTTCATCCTCATCCTCATCCCCATCCTCAGGCTCATCCTCATCCTCATCCACATCCTCAACCTCATGAGCATCCTCATTCTCATACTAATCTTAATCCTAATCCTAATCCTAATCTTCATCCTCATCGTCATTGTCATCCTCATCCTCATCGTCATCCTAATCCTCATCCTAATCCTCATCCTCATCCTCATCCTCACCCTCACCCTCACCCTCATCCTCATGCTCATCCTCACCCACATCCTCAACCTCATCCTAATCCTAATCCTAATCATCATCCTCATCCTGATCCTCATCCTCATCCTCATCCTCATCCTCAGCCTCATCCTCATCCTCAGCCTCATCCTCATCCTCATCCTCATCTGCACCCTCATCCTCAACCTCATGAACATCCTCATCATTATCCTCATTCTCATACTAATATTAATTCTAATCCTAATCCTGATCTTCATCCTCATCATCATCATCATCCTCATCGTCTTTCTCAATCTCATTGTCATGCTCATCCTCATCCTCATGCTTAACCTCATCCTAATACTAATCGTCATGGTCATCCTAATACAAACCCTAATCCTAATCCTCTTCCTCATCCTGATTCTCATCCTATTCCTAACCCTAATCCTTATCCTAATCCTCAGCCTAATCCTCATCCTCATCCTCATCCTCATCCTTATCCTCATCCTCATCCTCAAGTTCATCTCTATTCCTAACCCTAATCCTTATCCTAATCCTCAGCCTAATCCTCATCCTCATCCTCATCCTCATCCTTATCCTCATCCTCATCCTCACCCTCATCCTGATCCTCAACCTCATGAACATCCTCATCATCATCCTCATTCTCATACTAATCTTAATCCTAATCCTAATCCTGATCTTCATCCTCATCATCATCATCATCCTCTTCCTCAATCTCTTTGTCATACTCATCCTCATCCTCTTGCTTAACCTCATCCTAATCCTAATCGTCATCGTCATCCTAATCCAAACCCTAAACCTAATCCTCTTCCTCATCCTCATTCTCATCCTATTCCTAAACCTAATCCTTATCCTAATCCTAACGCTCATCCTAAACCTCATCCTCATCCTTATCCTAATCCTCACCATCATCCTCAAGCTCATCTTCATCCTAATCTTCATCCTCATCGTCATCGTCATCCTCATCCTAATCGTCATCCTAATCCTAATCCTTATCCTCATCCTCATCCTCACCCTCATCCTCATGCTGATCCTCACCCTCATCCTCAACCTCATCCTAATCCTAATCCTAATCCTCATCCTCATCCTGATTCTGATCCTGATCCTCATCCTCATCCTCATCCCTATCCTCATCCTCATCCTCATGCTCATGCTCATCCTCATCCTCACCCTCATCGTCATCATCATCCTCATCCTCATCCTCATTCTCATCCTAATCCACGTCCTCATC
>NW_017727100.1:137117-138738 GCF_001865875.1 Lupinus angustifolius | reverse complement strand
ATTCTAATCCTCATCCTCATCCTCATCCTCATCCTCATCCTCATCCTCATCCTCATACTCATCCTCATCCTCATCCTCATCCTCGCCCTAATCCTGATCCTAATTCTAATCCTAATCCTAATCCTAATACTCATCCTCCTCCTCATCCTCGTCCTCGTCCTCATCCTCATCCTCATCCTCATCCCCACCCTCATCCTCATCCTCAACCTTATGAACATCCTCATCATCATCCTCATTCTCATACTAATCATAATTCTAATCCTAATCCTGATCTTCATCCTCATCATCATCATCATCCTCATCCTCTTTCTCAATCTCATTGTCATACTCATCCACATCCTCATGCTTAACCTCATTCTAATCCTAACCGTCATTGTCATCCTAATAGACACTCTAATCCTCTTCCTCATCCTCATCCTAGTCCTAACCCTAATCCTTATCCTAATCCTAATCCTCATCCTAATCCTCATCCTCATCCTCATCCTTATCCTCATCCTCACCCTCATCGTCAAGCTCATCTTCATCCTAATCTTCATCCTCATCCTCATTCTTATCCTCACCCTCATCCTCAACCTCATCCTAATCCTAATCCTAATCATCATCCTCATCCTAATCCTGATCCTCAGCCTCATCCCCATCCTCATCCTCATCCTCATCCTCATCCTCATGCTCATCCTCATCCTCACCCTCATCCTCATCATCATCCTCATCCTCATTCTCATCCTAATCCTAGTCCAAATCCTCATTCTAATCTCAATCCTAATCCAAATCCTAATCCAAATCCTCAACCTCATCCTCACCCTCATCCTCATCCTCATTCTCAACCTCATCCTCATCCTCACCTTCATACAAATCCTCATCCTCATCCTTATCCTCATCTTCATCCTCAACCTCATCCTCATCCTCATCCTCAACCTCATCCTAATCCTAACCCTAATCCTGATCTTAATTCTAATCCTAATCCTAATCCTAATACTCATCCTCCTCCTCATCCTCCTCCTCGTCCTCATCCTCATCCTCATCCTCATCCTCATCCTCATCCGCATCCTCATCCTCATCCTCATCCTCATCCTCATCCCCACCCTCATCCTCATCCTCAACCTCATGAACATTCTCATCATCATCCTCATTCTCATACTAATCCTAATTCTAATCCTAATCCTAATACTCATCCTCCTCCTCATCCTCGTCCTCGTCCTCATCCTCATCCTCATCCTCATCCACTTCATCCTCCTCATCCTCATCCTCCTCCCGTCCTCATCCTAACCCTAATCCTAATCCTAATCCTCTTCCTTATCCTCATCCTCATCCTCATCCTCATCCACGTCCTCATGCTCATCCTCATCCTCATCCTCATCCTCATACTAATACTCAACCACATGCTCAACCTCATCGTCATCCTAATCCTAACCCTAATCCTAATTCTGATCCTAATCCCAATCCTCACCTCATCCTCATTCTCATCCTCGTCCTCCTGCTGATCCTCGTCCTCATCCTCATCCTCATCCGCATTCTCATCCCTATCCTCATCCTCATCGTCATAGTCATCCTCATCCTCATCCTAATCCTCATGCTCCTTCTCACCCTCAGCCTCATCCTCATCCTCATCCTCATCCTCATC
>NW_017727100.1:136463-137017 GCF_001865875.1 Lupinus angustifolius | reverse complement strand
TCATCCTCATCCTCATCCTCATCCTCATCCTCATCCTCATCCTCATCCTCATCCTCATCCTCATCCTCATCCTCGTCCTCATCCTCATCCTCATCCTCATCCAAATCCTAACCCTTATCCTAATCATAATCCTAATCCTAATCGTCATCCTCATCCTCATCCTCATGCTCATACTCATCCTTATCCTCATGCTAATCCTAATCCTCATCTGGAACCACATCTGGATCGTCATCGTCATCCATATCTTAATCTTAACCCTAATCCTAATCCTAATACTAATCTTCATCCCCATCATAATCCTCATCCTCATGCTCATCCTCATCCTCATCCTCATCCTCATCCTTATCCTCATCCTAATCCTAACCCTAATCCTAATCCTAATCCTCATCCTCATCTTCATCCTAATTCTAATTCTAATCGTCATCCTCTTCCTAATCTTCACTCTAATCCTAATCCTAATCCTAATCCTAATCTTAATCCTAATCCTCATCCTCAAACTCATCCTCATCCTCATCCTCATCCTCATACTCATCCTCATCCTCATCCTCATCCTC
>NW_017727100.1:117966-136363 GCF_001865875.1 Lupinus angustifolius | reverse complement strand
TCATCCTCATCCTCATCCTCATCCCCATCCTCATCCTCTTCCTCATCCTCATGCTCATGCTAATCCTAATCCTCATCTGGAACCACATCTGGATCGTCATCGTCATCCACATCTTAATCTTAACCTTAAGCCTAATCCTAATACTAATCTTCATCCCCATCATAATCCTCATCCTCATGCTCATCCTCATCCAATCGTAATCGTAATCCTAATCCTAATCCTCATCCTCATCCTCATCCTCATCCTCATCCTCATCCTCATCCTAATCGTCGTCCTCATCCTCATGCTCATCCTCACCATCATCCTCATGCTCATGTTCATCCTCATCCTTATGCTCATCCTCATGCTCATCCTCATCCTCATGCTCAACCTCATCCACATCCTATCCCTAACCCTAATCCTAATCCTAATATTAATCCTAATCTTGTTCCTCATCCTCATCATCATCCTCATCCTCATCCTCATCCTCATCCTCATCCTCATCCTCATCCTCATCCTCATCCTCATCCACATCCTCATGCTCATCCTCCTCCTCATCCTCATCCTTATCCTCATCCTCATCTTCATCCTCATCCTCATCTTAACCCTAATCCTACTCCTAATCCTCATCCCATCCTCATCCTCATCCCCGTCCTCGTGATCATCCTCATCCTCACCCTCATCCTCATGTTCATCATAATCCTCACCCACATCCACATGCTCATCCTCATCTTCATGCTCATGCTCTTGCTCATGCTCATGTTAATCCTCATCCTCATGCTCAACCTCATCCTCATCGTAATCCTAACCCTAATCCTAATCCTAATCATAATCCTAATCCTTATCATCGTCCTCATCGTCGTCCTCATCCTCATAATCATCCTCATGCTCATGCTCATGCTCATGCTCATCCTCATCCTCATGCTCAACCTCATCCTCATCCTAACCCTAACCCGAATCCTAATCTTGATCCTCATCCTCATCATCATCCTCATCCTCATCCTCATCCTCATCCTCACCCTCATCCTCATACTCACCCTCATTCTCATTATCATCCTAATGTTAATGCTCATCCTTATGCTCATCCTCATCCTCATCCTCATGCTCAACCTCATTCTCATCCTAAACTTAAACCAATTCCTAATCGTAATCCTAATCCTAATCCTCATCCACATCGTCTTCGTCATCCTCATCCTTATCCTCATTCTCCTCCTAATCCTCATCGTCATCCTCATCCTAATGGTAATCCTCATCCTTATCCTCATTCTCATCCTCATCCTCATCCTCATGCTCATCCTCATCCTCATGCTCATCCTAATCTTAATCCTCATCCTCATCCACATCCTGATGCTCATCCTCATCCTCATCCTCGTCCTCATCCTCAGCCTCATCATCATCCTCATCCTTATTCTCATCCTAGTCCTCGTCCAAATCCTCATTCTAATCTTTAAGCTCATCCGCATCCTCTTCCTAATCCTAATCCTAACCCAAATCCTAATCCTCATCATAATCGTAATCCTGATCCGCATCTGAATCCTTATCCGCATCGTCATCGTCATTTGAATTCGAATCCGCATCCTCATCCTAATCCTCATCCTCATCCTCATCCTCATCCTCATCCTCATCCTCATCCTCATCCTCATCCTCATCCTCATCCTCATCCTAATCCTCATCCTCATCCTCATGCCCGTCCTCATCCTTATCCTCATCCTTATCCTCATCCCCGTCCCCATTCCCATCCCCATCCTCATCCTCATCCCCGTCCTTATCCTCATTCTCATCCCCATCCTCATCCTCATCCTCATCCTTATCCTCATCCTCATCCTCATCCCCATCCTCATGCTCATCCTCATCCTCATCCTAATCCTCATGCTCATGTTCATGCTCATCCTCATCCTCTTTCTCATCCTCATTCGCATCCGCATCCCCATCCTCATCCTCATCGTCAACCCCATCCTCATCCCATGTTTACTGGTTTGACGAGCACTACATAGTTTGTATTTAAAAAACTTCATTTTAGGTAAACCAACAACTAAGTCTTTCTTAATTAGTTTTTTCAAATGATCCATATGAATATGAGAAATTCTCCTATACCAAAGCCATGCATCATTATTATTATTAGCCACTAAACACTTTCTTGGTAAAGAAGAATCTATGTCAATCATATAAATATTATTTATTCTCTTACCAATTAGTTTAGAGTTATTAGAATCTTTACTTTCGAGGATGCATTTGTCCGGGTAGAAAGCCACATGAAATCCTTTGTCGCATAGTTGGCTTATGCTCAACAAGTTCTTCTTGAGTCCTTCGACATATAATACTCCATCTATAGTTGTTGAAGGTGGCTTACCGATTCTACCAACTCCAAGTATTTTTCCTTTGTTGTTATCACCATATGTGACATAGCCTTTGTCCCTGGAGTATGGACATAGTACTTATCTTTGTCACCCGTCATGTGCTTTGAACAGCCACTGTCCAAATACCACAGATTGCAATAGGCTCTCAAGTTTTCCTTCAAAACAGGTTAAGCATTATTAGGTACCCAATTTTCTTTGGGTCCTACATGGTTAGCACCTTTCTTAACCCATATATAATGACCTAGGGGTACACCATGTTTTCTAATCATGCAAATTATTGGTGTATGCCCATGGTTCTTACAGTAAGTGCATATGGGATGATGCTTATGTATCCTAGATTTATTACTATTAAAAGCATGGATACTTTGTTTCTGAAAGTTTATCTTTGTTAAATGTCTTTGAACTTTGATAATTTTGTCCAGATCTTTACTACTCTTGTTTATTTAGTAAGTTCAAGACTTAATGTTGCAACTTTATTTTCAAGAGTAATGCAGTTTTGACATGAAGAAGATGATGGTTTATTTCTGAATACTTCTTACTAATTTTTTTGTTTTAAAAATAGTTCGGTGAGTTTGACGTATTCATCATGTAAATCACTAAATACAAGTCTCAATTCAGAAGAAGAAAATTGGTTAGATTCATTTACCTTTTCATTATTAGAGGGATGCGATGTCATTAATGAGAGTTGTGTTTGTTCTTTATTTTCTGGTTCAGAGACAGAACTGGTATCATTATCTTCCAAAGTTGTGTAGGCTCTTCATCCAGTCTTCATTTCATTCTTGCCTTTGAAGGCATTCCTCTTCATATTTGGACAATCCATTTTCGTATGACCATGCTTACCACATTCAAAACATGTGAAGTTTTGGTTTGAAGTGGAAGCGTCATTGTTCTTGGTAAATTTCTTCATTTGTCCAGTTTTAGTTCCTTTTAAGGAACTTGCCGAACTTCTTTATGAACAAACTCATATCTTTCATCTCTTCTTTTTCAGACTCATCTCCTGATGAATCATATTTATCCACATTTTCTTTGAGAGAGATATTCTTCTTCTTCTTTTCTAGCTCTTCATGTTGTTCAAGCTTATTGAGTTCCAATTCATGTTCTTGCCATGTTCTGGTGAGTGATCTTATAACTTTTAAGTTCAAGTTACTATTTGATAAAGTTTTCCAAGTGAAATAAGATGATTTGTAAGGTGAGTAAATATCTTTTGCAAATCAACTATTTTCTCTCCAGGCTTCATACAAAACAAGTTGCACCAAGTGTAGATCAAGTATTTTAGAAAATTATAGATTTGAATGAATGAATTATATCTGAGTTGTGTATTGATTGTATTTGTATGAAATGAGTTTCAATGCCTTTATATAGACTTTCCAATCAACTAGAATACCTCTACGAAAAGGTAGGATTTGTTTGGATGAAATCATTTCGTTTGGGTTGAAAGTTGTGTGGTTTGAATCAGAAAACTAGTGTGACAACTCTCAATAATCGATTAGGTAGTCAATGTAATCGATTACCCAACAAGTCTGTCCAACTGAGAAATTGATTTTCATAGGCAGTAATCGATTACTCGAAAGGTATAATCGATTACCCAACTACTTTGTCCAATTGGGTAATTATTTACCGTGATGTGTAATCGGTTACCCACATGGTGTAATCGATTACCCTGATCAATTGTTGTTTGGTAACTCATTTCTCACTCATGTAACATGTTACTTAGTTCTGGTAACCTGTTACTTAGTCAGAGTAACCTGTTACTTAGATCTAGTATCCGATTACACAATATTTTGAAAATTGTTTTCATTTATACTTGTGTTTATTAATTTTCTTTTAAAATACTTTTGAGCATTACTACTAAGTGTATAGTTTAGAGTATAACAATGGAAGTACCTAAAGACTTTAGATTCTAATTTCTTGAAGCTTTGTCTTCATTGTCTTCATAAGTATTCTTCTTTTATGTGATGTTGATGTCTTCATCAAAACCTTGCCAAGATCAGGAGCTAGATCTTCTTCACACCTCTTAGTTATCATCTCAGTCTTACAATTGGCACCAAAGCTTATTTTGAGTAAATTATTCTCAAATCTGATCTTGTATCTAAGAAGGCCTCGAGATCATTTCTTGGGAAAGATTCCAATATCAATCGCGCTCCATGTTTTGTTGGAGAATGCTATGACTTTTGGAAAATCAGGATGAGAATCTTTATAGAATCTCAAGATCTGGATATTTGGAATGCGATTGAGGAAGGACCTTATGAACCTTTCACCGTTATTAATGGTGTAATGGAAGGAAAGCCAAAATCCTCATGGAATGCTGAAGACAAAATGAAGGTGCAATACAATCTCAAAGCAAAGAACATCCTCACTTCAGCATTTGGCATTGATGAATTCTTTAGAGTATCAAACTAAAAATCTTTTAAAGAAATGTAGGATACTCTAGAGACTACACACGAAGGAACTAAAAAAGCCAAAAGGTCAAGACTCAATACTCTCTCCTAGGAACACAAAATGTTCTGTATGAAGCCTAGAGAGAAAATACTAGATCTCCAAAAGAGATTTACTCACCTTACAAATCTTCTTATTGCACTTGGAAAAATATTATCAAATAGTGACTTGAACTTCAAAGTTCTGAGATCACTAACCAGAACATGGCGACCAAAAGTAACAGCCATTTCTGAAAATAGAAGTTTATCAAAAATTTATTTGGCTACTTTATTTGGTAAATTGCAAGAACACGAATTGGAACTCAACCAACTTGACCAACATGAAGAGCAAGAAAAGAAGAAGAAAAATTATCTCTCTCAAAGCAAAGGTAGATAGATATGATTCATCAAGAGATGAATTAGAAAAGGAAGAGATGGGAGACATAAGTATTTTGGTAAAGAAGTTTAGTGAGTGCATTAAAAGGAACAAAGGCGCTAAAACTGGAAAAATGAAGAAATTCACCAAGAATAATGATGCCCCCACTTCAAACCAAAACTTCAGATGTTTTGAATGTGGTAAGCTTAGTCACATGAATATGGAATGTCCAAACTTGAAAAAGAATTCCTTCAAAGGACAAAAATGAAATGAGGACTAGACAAAGAGCCTACACAGCTTGGGAAGACAATGATAGCAGTTTTGCCTCTGAACTAGACAATAAAGAACAAGCTCATCTCTCACTAATGGCATCTCATCACTCTGATGATGAAGAGGTAAATGAAACTAAACTATTTTCTTATTATTAATTACAACTTTCATTTAATGACTTACATGATGAATATGTCAAACTCACTAAATTGTTTTTGAAACAAAACACTGAGTGAGAAGTATTCAGAAATAAACCATCTTCTTCTTCATATTAATACTGCATTACTCTTGACATTAAGTCTTGAACTTAATAAATTAAACAAGAGTAGCAAAAATCTGGACAAAATGATTAAAGATCAGAGACTTTCTACAGTCCGAATAGGTCTTGGCTATTCTAACAGCCAAGTTTCTAGGAAACAAAATGTCTCAACGAAAATAAACTTTAAGAAACAAAGTATCCATGCATTTAATTGTAGTAACAACAAAACTAGGATACATAAGCATCATTCCATATGTACTTATTATAAGAACCATGAGCATACACCAAATACTTACATGATTAGAAAATATGGTGTGCCCTTAGGTCACTACATATGGGTTGATAAAGGTGCTAACGATGTAGGACCCAAGGAAAATTGGGTACCTAATACTACTTAATCTGTTTTGTAGGATAATTTGAGAGTTGTCTGCAAACTATGGTACTTGGACAACGGCTACTCAAAGCATGTGACAGGCCACAAAGATAAGTTCTATGTCCTTACTTTAAGGGACAAAGGCTATGTTACATATGGTGACACTAACAAAGGAAAAATACTTGGAGTTGGTAGAATCGGTAAGCCAACTTCAACAACTATAGAAGGAGTGTTGTATGTTGAAGGACTCAATCACAACTTGTTGAGCATAAGTCAACTATGTGACAAAGGATTCCATGTGGTATTCTACCGTGATCAGTGCATCATCGAAAGTAAGGATTCTAAAAACTCTAAACTAATTGGTAAGAGGATAAATAATATATATGATTGACTTAGATTCTTCTTTACCAATAAAAAGTTTAGGTGCTAATAATAATCATGATGCATGGGTTTGGCAAAGGAGAATTGCTCATATTCATATGGATCATTTGAATAAACTGATTAAGAAAGATTTAGTTGTTGGTTTACCCAAAATAAAGTTTGTTAAAGACAAACTATGTAGTGCTTGTCAAATGGGTAAACAAACAAAAACTTATTTCAAACCTAAGCATATGATTTCTTCTGATAGATCATGCAGTTACTACACATGGAATTATTTGGCCCCTCAAGGACCAAAACTTATGGTGGTAACTACTATGCTCTTGTTATAATAGACGATTATTCAAGATATACTTGGACTCTATTCTTAGTTCATAAGAATGAGGCCTTTAATGCCTTTATCTAATATGCTAAAAGAGTTCAAAATGAATAATCACTGAAAATCACAACTATACGAAGTGATCATGGAGGAGAATTTCAAAACGCTTCTTCTGAAAACAATTGTGATGATATTGGTATCTATCACAATTTTTCTGCTCCTAGAACACCACAACAAAATGGTGTTGTAGAAAGAAAGAATCAATACCCAAGAGAATTTGCTCGTAAAATGTTGAATGAAACTAATCTCCCAAAATACTTTTGGACTGGTGCAATTAGTACAACATGTTATGTTTCAAACATAGTTCTTATAAGACCAATTCTCAAGAAAACCCCCTATGAACTCTATAAAGGTAGAAAACCAAACATTTCTCATTTGCATGTATTTGGTTGTAAATGTTTTGTTTTAAATAATGGTAAAGACAACTTAGACATGTTTGATGCAAAATCCGATGAAGGACTCTTCCTAGGCTACTCTTTTATAAGTAAATCTTAAAGAAGTCTCAATAAAAGAACTCTAGCCATGGAAGAATCAGCTCATGTGTCTTTTGATGAAACCAATCCTATAATAAAGGATGGGTTAACTCTTGATGAAGAGGACTTATCAAGTTCCCATTTAAAAGAAGAGTCTTTTACCAATACAACAATCAATATTGAACATTTGAAAATGGATGATACTTTATCTTCTCAAGAAGAGCATATTCATTCCGATTTACCAAAAGAATGGAGAACTCATCGAGATCATCCTATTGACAACATCAACATATGTAAGGGTGTCACTACTCATTTAAAGCTAAATGATGCTTGTTTAAACATGGCCTTCCTTTCTGAAATAGAACCTTCCAAGATTGATGATGCAATTGATGATGAATACTGGATTCTTGCAATACAGGAAGAGTTAAACTAGTTTGAGAGAAATGAAGTTTGGGAACTTGTTTCTAGACCGAATAATAGGCATGTTATAGGAACTCGTTGGGTATTCCATAATAAATCTGATGAAAATGAAATTATTGTTAGAAATAAAGCTAGACTGGTAACACAATGATACAATCAGAAATAAGGAATAGATTTCGATGAAACCTTCTCTCATGTGGCTAGACTTGAAGCTGTTCGGTTATTACTTGCATATGCTTGCTCTCTAAATTTTCAGTTATATCAAATGGACGTAAAGAGTGAATTTCTTAATGGTTATATACAAGAACAAGTGCATGTTGAATAACCTCCAGGTTTTGAAGACTACAAACATATTTCTCGTGTATATAAACTTAAGAAAGCTCTTTATGGCTTAAAGGAAACTCCGCGTACTTGCTACAATCGTCTAATAAACTTTCTACTTGAAAAATGCTTTACCAAAGGAAAGGTCGACGCTACATTTTTTATTAAGAAAATAAATCATCATCTATTCTTGTTCAAATATATGTAGACGATATTACTTTTGGTTCCACTAATGAGATTTTGTGAAGAGATTTTGGCAAAATGATGTAAGGAGACTTTGAAATGTCCATGATGAGTATGTTAAATTACTTCCTTGGATTGCATATCAAACAACTCCATGATGGTATTTTTGTAAGTCAATCCAAATATAGCAGAGACTTGCTGAAAAGATTTGAAATGGATAATGGCAAGACAATTGCCACTCATATGGGTTCTGGTACGTACTCGATACAGATGAAGCTGGAAAGTGCATTGACATATCAAAGTATCAAGGTAGATTGGTTCTCTACTTTACCTAACTGCCAGTAGACCTGATATAATGTTTAGTGTCTGTTTGTGTGCATGTTATCAATGAAAACCAAAAGAATCACGTTTAGTTGCTGTCAAAAGAATCATGAAATATCTAAAATGCACAAGTGATGTTGGATTATGGTATCCAAAAGGAAATATATGTGATTTGGTAGGATATTCATATTCATATTTTGTTGGATGCCAAACTAAGAGAAATATCACAAGTGGTACTTGTCATATATTAGTAAATGTACTGGTCTCATGGTCATGCAAGAAGCAAGCGTGTGTTGTCCTAAGTACTGCTGAAGTAGAATGCATAGTGGTAGGTAGTTGTTGTGCCCAAGTGTTGTGGCTTAAACAACAATTATGAGTTTATGGCTTAGACTTAGGTTGAATTCCCCTAAAATGTGACAATACTAGTGCTATAAATCTCACAAAGAATCTAGTAATGCATTCTAGAACCAAACACATAGATATAAGACATCACTTCCTTAGGGACCATGTCCAAAAGAAAGATGTGACTTTAGAATTTGTTGATACTCATGACCAACTAGCAGATATATTTACTAAACCTTTGGAAAAAGAACCTTTCTATAAAATTACACGAGAATTAGGCATACTTGATGAAGCTTACTTGTCTTAAATGCTTATACACGATTATATGTTTGTTCCATTGTGTTTATCTTACGCCTACTTGTACTTAAAATTGCTTAGTTTTTTTTTACATTATCAATTTTTGGGGTATGTAATCAATTACATAGGGTCAATAATCGATTATCAGGCATCAATATGCTTGACGATTCAAAATTTAGGGGTCACTAACCGATTACTTTGGAGAGTAACCAATTACTACATATGGCAGAAACTTTCAGTAATCGATTACTCTAGAGAGTAACCGGTTACTGAATATGGCATAAACCTTTAGTAATCGATTACCAATATGTGTAATCGATTACCTAAACTTGTTGTTTGAATTCTGGAAATTTTTATGCTGAGTAACCGATTACTCACCTTGAGTAACCGCTTACTCACCTTGAGTAACCGATTACTCAAACCACTATTTAAGTGTTCTTATCCTTTTTTAGACATTTAATCTTCTTCCTCAAACCCCTCTTTCGTGTCTACCCTATTTCGCCTCTAAAAAAATCATCTTTGATCTGGTTTGAGTAATTTTTGAGTCATTTCATATCACATTTTCAATTCTAAACACTTATATTCCATAAATTTCGTGTTTAGTGGCCAAAATAAAAAATCTCCAAATCTCTCAAAACCTAATTTTTTCAAAACTTCCATCCATGGCTTCATCATCAAAAGGTAAGAAGCAACATACCGGTATGTCTCAAAAAAAGCAAGGTGCTTCATCTTCTGAGGCTAATCGTCTAGATTTGGCACGACTTCTCGCCAATGATGAATAATGCAAAGCCTTGTCGAAGCATTTTCTTGGACGATCAATCTTTGCTCCTAAGTATGACAAGATAAGTAACTTTGAGTTTGATGATTTCCATTTCCCTATTCTACTTAGGCAACATAATCATTTTTTATTTATATGGTGAATCAAATACCTACTACCCTGAACTTGTTAGAGTATTTTACTGTAATTTGAACTTGAGGAAAAACCATTTAACATCCTCAGTGAAAGGAAAAGAAATTATTTTAGATGTAAGGATTTTAGTTCAATATATTGTAATATACCCTATCAAGATAGCATAAAAGATTTCAGTCTTGTATGTGAATGAGATAATTATGATAGAAAAGAGTTCTACTACTCTATGTGTAGATTCTCTAAACAGGAAATTGAAATGCGTAAGCAACATTCTTTAGGTGAAACTGTAAAGAGTAGAGATATCTTTGCTGTAAAGAGTAAGCAACATGCGTAAGCAACATACTTCACTACTTTCTTAGCTTTGTCATAGTTCCAAAATTGTCAAATCATTCTCAAATTAATGACATGGAACTAAATTGATGTATGCTCTAAATCATAACCTTCAAATCATTTGGGCTTTGATAGTAATGAGACAAATGTGGTATGTGCGAGAAACTTAGAGCCTCTTGCCTTATTCAATCATCATCACCAACATACTTGAGCATTTTGGTGTATCCATTACTGGTGAGTCCAAAATCACACTCAATGCACGTGATAGTAAGATCGATGTGGATGTGATCCACAAAACGGGTTTCTTTCGAGACAAAATTGATGGAATTTATAAGAATCGAAGAGGTAGGCTGCACCTGTTGATCAAACTGCAAATGTCTCTATTAATCCTCCTAAACCTCAACCTTCTGAATTTCATGTTGAGTCGTCTTCATCTACTATCATGCCTACCAATCAGAGGATCATTGACGAATTATTTTCTCTTCGAGGCTACATCTCTAATCGGATGGATGCTCTTGATGCTCAGAATCAACAAGTCCAAGTTGAACTTCAACGTCTATCCTATAAGATCAACATCATGGATCTTGATGATGATAGTATTGAGCCTGAGTCTTAGAATAATTGATGTATAGGTTTCTCTTTGTAATGTTGTGTGATTGTTGACATTTTTTATAAGTTTTCTGGTTGTTTGAACAATGTATGAACATTTTTTTATTTTTATGTTATGCTATGTTAAATTTTTGTTTGCTATATACATATCGTGTGTACTGGACTCTAGGCTTTTCTTCTTTTCGATGAAGTCAAAAGTGGGAGAGTGTATTTTATGTTTAAAATTCTTTAAGGCACATAACTCCAAATCAAAGGGGAGCATACAAAATAGGGGGAGCATACTCAAGTCATGTCAAAATATCACAAAGTATGCTACTCTGAGAAAACTATACTATCAAGAAGATATTGGTTTATTATCATCAAAAAGGGGGAGATTGTGACGAAGATCTTGCTCCTGACCTTGGCATGGTTTTGATGAAGACACCAACATCATATAAAGATGAAAAGGAAGAATACTTATGCAGACAATGAAGATAAAACTTCAAGGAATTTAGAGTCTAAGTCTATAGGTATCTCTGTCCTTATACTCTATAATATATAATTATTAGTAATGCTCAAAAATATTTTAAAAGAAAATTTAAAACTATAAGTATAAATGAAAACAATTATCAAAATATTGTGTAATAGGTTACTGGATCTAAGTAACAGGTTACTGTGACTAAGTAACAGTTTATCATAACTAAGTAATAGGTTACATGAGTGAGAATCGAGTTACCCAACAGAAACCGAACATGATAATCGATTACTCCCTTTGAGTAACCGATTAGACTGTTATAGTATATGAGAGTAACTGATTACACAATGTGGTAATCGATTACTCAGTTGGACAGAATATTTGGGTAATCGATTATTGAGAGTTGTTACACCAGATTTTCATATTCAAATTGAAAAACTTTCACCCCAAACGTAATGGTTTAATTCCAATTCACTCCTACCTTTTCATAGAGGTGTTATGGCTGATTGGAAAGCCTATTTAAAGGCATCAAACACACAACTCACATACACAATCTGAATTTTTTTGAAACACTTTTTCTACACTTTTTACAACTTGTTCTTAACTTTCAAATTAAAGTTTCTGAAGTTGCTTTAAGTGTGGTTTCAAAGATTTTCAAACCTTCTATGCATTATAACTAAGTGTATAAAGAGTTACTGGATTGCAAGAGATCATAGTGTTCAAATCTTGTAAAGGCGATCCTTGCCATTGTTAAAGTTTTATTCATTCAATTTGTTGAAATACTTTATATCACAAGAGTTTGATAAGAAAGAGGATAAAGTCACTTGGAAATATTGTTTTCCAAAGAATGACATAGGTATTAAAGAGTGAGTAAGGTACAAGGAAGTCTTGAGGTGAAAATTTGTAATTATTACTCTTAATATCTAGTGAAGAAATCTCTTGTGATGCAAGAGTACTAGATGTAATATTCGATGGACAAGAAGGTGAACCAGTATAAAACTCTATAAGGACTCTCTTCTCCCTTATCTCCTTAAATTTACTTGATATTTTTCTGCATAAATTTTCCACCTCTACTAACTCTGAAATTTGCAGAAAAATCTATCATAGATTTAAGACAACTAATTTATCCCCCTCTTAGTTGTCATCTCAGTCTTACAATTATGCATAGCACTTGTTTATTGTACTTCAAGGTAATTATCCACATGTCTCAAGTTACAATCATTATACTTCATGAACATTCACATGTTATATCTGTTCAAATGCTTGCTTCTATTATTATTGTTTTATGACATCTGAATTCCATGTTCTATGTAATCACATGTTGTCAATAAAGTGAATTCATTAGATATTTTACTCCCTCTTTTTGATGTGGTTGTGTTGTTTTGGTGCGGGCGGTTTTATATACTTGTAGAGAGGATTGGATTTCAGTTCGACATGACCCCCAAGGGGTCATGGGTACGCAGAGGTGATCGTTGGTTCTACACCGGGCCGTGTATAGATCACTTCTGACCAGTTAAAAGCGGAGTCGTTGCTTTCAGCTACCATGGAGACTTTGAGATCTCAGTGACCTTTCTTGAAGACGGACTAAACTCCCTCGTCATTTCCCAAACCACGAGTGATGCTTCACATGTCTCACTTAGGTCAGTCATTCCTAATGACTCTCCTAGGGTTGTACCTGTCTCAGATGATGATACGTATGTTCATCTGGTTCTGAGGCAGATGAGCCCTTGCAGTAGAAGGACATTCGCCGCGAGCCTGATCATCGAGTTTTAGGCTAGGCGGGAGGCTAGAGCTCGAAGGAGCGGCAGGATGATCGAGGATTTTAGTGACTCAGAGGATGAGGATAAGGAGATGGTGATCCGTAACGCAGTGTGGTACTCTGCTGATGACGTGGTTCTAGTTCTAGAGCATGTTGTCATGCCACTTGTCGAGGAGCATCGAGCGAGAGAGGAGTCGGTGTCTTATCCCCCAGTGATCATTATTGATTCTAACACTGAGATTGAGGAGGACCCTGACGAGCACAAGTCTTCAGATTCTTGAGCAGCATAGTTTTCTAGCAGTTGTTGTTGAATGACGGTATTATGGACCCATTTTACTTTCAGTAACACTGATGTAATTCCATATGGCTCTGATTTATTTGTATTTTGATTATGGTATGTATTACTCGAGAGGTTGTTGCCTCAAACACCTGACTTTTCGAGAGGTTGTTGCCTCAAACACCTGACTTTTATTTCCGATACTTAACTCTCACGCACCAGGTTATGGTAAGTGAGATGGTTAAGTGATGTGGGTCATTTTGGAAAATTAACCAGAGAAGTATCATATAATATCTAGTTTTTAAATTTGCTTATGACTCAAGTTTTGAATTTCCGCGAAGTTTCAATATGTGACGTTTCGAAATGAGAAGTTTTGAGAAAAAGGAATCGACTAAGTTAACCTTATTTTCATAATCACTTTTCAACATTTTTAACAAGTAGTCGAGTTAATCTTTTTGTGGCAAAATCTCTTTTAAAAAACTACCTTTAATTTATCAATTCTTCGAATTACTTAGTTTAACCTTTTTATTAAAATAAAAATCTCTTTAAATATTTTCGCATGGCATTTCAGGGCATTACAATGTGGGTTTTAGCATGTATACATGGACTGCTAGCGATGCGTATATGTTAGTTCCTTTAAAAATTAAAATAGAATTCTTGAAATGTTATTTTTTTGGCATTTTGTATGTCACGTATTTGTGAGCCGAAAAAAATAAAAATAACATTACTTCAACAAAGTACATGCAGGAATGAATACCACTATATATTTGCATGCTCGTATATAATGCACATCGCTTGAAAAACTCGTTTTTGAAACTCACAAGTACCCATTTGTAACCTTGCCCATACCCCATGCTTATGCGAATACTGAAATGTTAAGCTTTTCTCCAAGAGTTGTTTGGATCAAATTTCAATGGTTCCATTTCAAATCTTAATCCATTAATTCTTGTTAGTTACGGAAATAGGCAAACATTATTTTGATAACAATAAAATTTATTAATAGAAAAAATGAAAAATTAGGAGAATAAGTGATATTCTTATCCACTTAGTCATAAACATTAACAACCAAGGATACAATTCGAAGGGTGCATTACCCACCCCACAAAAGACTAGGTGAAGCTAGGAAAGTTGTCATTAAGCAAATTCTAGGCATGTAGAAAAATTAAGTTTAGAACCTCATCTACAAGGAACCTAGAGTTCTCGAAAATAATTTTATTCCTAATAAACCATAAAGTCCAAATAATAACAAAAAAAATAGTCAAACCTTTGCTATATTTTTAATAAAAATATTATATACCTATTATTTTATATATTTTTTCTCGAAACAATGGAAAATAATGATTATAAAAGATGATTGCTTTATATTTTCTTTTTCACTAATGAGAAACAATCTCTATATTTTATCATAATTTTTGATGACATTACTATTGAAAATAGAATGATAGAAAATAATGGGCATGACATAACTAAGATGTTAAAATTTTAGTTGATGAAACTCGAGTTATCAACTTTCTTATTTTGACTCCCAACTATTTTATAATATAAATAGATTGATATAAAATAACAAGTATAAAATATTTCTATTTATATTTTTCTATTTCCCACTGAATGATGTGGTATAAGGTAGCCAGTAGGAAATTAAACCTGCGTGTTACAATATCTCTACTTGTTGATCATGTCTTCAGATATAATGTTATAAAAAATAAATTTAATTGTATAAGACAATGTACACTTATACCTTATTAAAATATATAAAAATAGTGAATCAGCAAGCTAGATTGGCCGAAAAAGTTTATTTTACTAAATATAGGTAAGTGAATATCTATATAGTGAGAGATTTAAGTAAGAATATAATTTTCATTTAAAAATTATGAGAACATTAAATATGGACTATACAACCATATCAGTTAGGTCTAAACATTAGTTAATGATTATATGATCATTTAAAAAAATTATATATTTTTATCTTTGAATTTTGTCTCTTCAAATAAAATTCAATAATTTATATTAATTATTTTCATTTCTCTCAATAATATTGTTTTATTCGAGTGATTTCTTATATATACATATGTTAGTATATATAACGAGTATTTTATGTACTATCAAGGGTATTTATTCACATTTTTGGGTAAGGAATTAATCGTTTTCGAAGTTCGTAACCACCCCTCTCAACAAGTGTTGCTCCCAAGAATCGAACTCTTGATTTTTCTATCTTTCTAATAATTTAACCAGGCCTTACAAGTTCAGCAGAATGTTATAGTCTCTTGCTTCGAACCTTTCAGCTTATAGCCCAATCATTCATTCAAAACATATAACCAAACTACAATCTGAAGCTATCATTATCAGTCTAGAAGTTAGCATCATGTAACCCTCACAACTAGCTCATCTTCACCTACATATATGGAGAAAGTGAACTTGGTTCTTCTCAAGTACTTCAGAATATTCTGGAAAAATATCTAGTAAGTTTCACTTGGATATGATTAGTATTTGTTCCTTATGCTCAAAGTATATGAAACATCATGCCTAATTCTTATCACAACATACATTTTTGATCCAATTATTGAGACAAGTGCAATCTTATCTTGATGTTGCCTTGTCAGTCTCGTTGGTGTGCAATTGTCGAGAACCAAAGATTATTGAGAGTGTGATACCAGATATGGTAAGTAGTGTCAAAGAAGAAAATGAAACTTAAAACAATCTCTAAATCATAAGAAGTCGACTTTGACGGATTATTTAGGAACAGGGATAGCCTTGGTTAATCACTTAACTTTTCATTGAGATAAGGTGACCTAAATTGCATTGAGATAAAATGTAGTGAATGCTAACATATCACATTATATTGAATTAGAACGACTGTAATATATTGTTGGGTTTGGGCTCCCGTCCTATATGGAGAAAGACTCAGTTGGATAAAGCCGACTTGTCCCACTTAATCTAATAGATAGGGGTCAGATGTGGCAAAAGAATCAAGGCAATTTAGGCAAAAAGAGGCAATTAAAAAGTGTGAGACAAGATAAGAAAACTCAACCTGCAGGAACTCTGAGCAGCCATGGGAAATTCGCGATTGCGCCTTCGTTCACCGTTAGATCGGGCTGAAATTTGGACAGCAGGTTCACAGCTTATAGTTCTTCATTCTGAACGGTTGGATTGGTGAGACAACATCCGAGGTGGTAGAAATAGAGCTGTTACAACAGCTATGTTTTCTGGTTTTTGTTGGTTTTCACTGGTTTTCTTGTTCTCATTTTCAAGCTTGTTGCTCTATTGTATGTCGTATTATTGAGCATGTTTGGTGTTGTATTTTGGAGACACTCTTGTATTCCTATTTTAATTATAGTGGAGCTTGATTGACTGGCTTGTGCTCGTGGTTTTTAATTCTCAGTTTGGGAAGGTTTTCCACGTTAAAATTTCGGTGTCCCTTGTGTGTTACTGCATTATTTGATATTGCTCCTAATAGATTGTAGCAAGTTGGGAAATTATTATCCGCTGCATATACTCTGTTAGAGTTTACATTGTTATTGTGTAGAATTTTCCATCAGAGTGGTATTAGAGCTCTTTGGGGTTTAAGGTTATTTAATTTGCTTGAATGATGGAGGCAAATACATATAGAATGATATGTTTGAATGACACTAACTATCACTTGTGGAAAGAAAAAATGAAAGATATATTATTTGTGAAGAATTTGCATATTCGTGTGTTTGCTACTGAGAAGCCAGAGTCTAAGTCTAATGAAGATTGAAGTTTTCAACATCAACAAGTTTGTGGTTTCATTCGGCAATATGTAGAAGACAATATCTACAATCACATTGCTAATGAGAAAAATTCAAAATCTTTATTGAAGAAAATTGAATCCTTGTATGCTTCTAAATTGGGGAATAATAAATTATACTTATTGAATTCCTTGATGAATTTGAGGTACAAAGAGAGAGCTTATATTTCAGATCACTTGAATGATTTTCAAGGGGTCCTTGATCAATTATCAGGAATGGGTATCAAGTTTGATGATGAAGTATTGGGACTATGGCTACTGAATACTCTACCAGATTCTTGGGAAACATTTCGAGTTTCACTTACAAATTCAGTCCCCGATGGTATTGTCTCTTTGGAGAGTATAAAAAGGAAGTATTCTTAATGAGGAGATGAGAAGGAAGGCACATGGTACTTCATCTCATTCTGAGGTGTTTGTCACTGAAAATACGGAGAGAAGTCATAAAAGTCCAGATACAAGAATGTGGAATGTCACTATTGTCACAAAGCAGGTCCATACAAAAGAATTGTTTTCAATGGAAAAGGGAGAACAAAGACAAGAAGGGCAAACAAAACGAGAAGAATCATGGTGATGATGATCGTGTTACTACTGCTACTTGTGATAATATTATTATTCTTCGTGACCGTGATTTGGTTAATCTTGTTTCAGATGAGAGTATGTGGATAATTGATAGTGGTGCTACACTACATGTTGCGCCAAGGAAGGAGTTCTTCATATCTTACACTTCTGGTGATTTTGGAGTGTTGAAGATGGGTAATGATGGTGTGTCAAAGGTAGTTGGTATTGGTGATATTTGTTTGCATCCCAACATAGGAGTGCAGTTGTTGCTGAGAGGAGTTAAACATGCTCCAGATGTTCGTTTCAATTTCATCTCTGTGAATATGCTTGATGATGGTGGTTATGATAATCACTTTGGTTCAGGAAAATGGAAACTCACTAGAGGTAACTTGGTTGTGGCCAGAGGGGAGAAAATTTCTAAACTGTATTAGACAAAAGATTTGGTTGCTAAAGAAAGTGTGAATGCCATGAATATGGAAGCTTCTTTGTGGCACTGCAGACTCAACCATATTAGTGAAAAAATGTTTAATTGTTTAGCCAAAAAGGATGTACTTCCAGGATTGAAGAGTGCAGATTTGGAGAAATATTCTCA
>NW_017727100.1:117210-117866 GCF_001865875.1 Lupinus angustifolius | reverse complement strand
ATGATTGTTTAAGGAAGCTTTGGGTCTATGCTTTGAAGACAAAGGACCAAGTGCTTGAAAAGTTCAAACAATTCCATGTTTTGGTTGAGAGACATTCTAGCAAGAAGCTGAAATGCATCGTACTGACAATGGTGGTGAGTATTATGGATTGTTTGATATTTACTGCAAGCAACAAGGTATTAGACATGAAAAGACTCCTCCAGAGACTCCTCAACTTAATGGCTTAGCGGAGAGGATGAACAGGATTTTGGTTGAAAGAGTTAGGTGTATGCTCTCTGAAGCAAAATTACCTAAACATTTCTGGGGTGAGGCTTTGTACACGGCACTGCATGTTATTAATCTTAGTCCTGTAGTTGCTCAGAATGCTGAGGTGTCAGACAAGATTTGGTTTGGCAAGAATGTTAGGTATGACAATTTGCGAGTCTTCGGTTGCAAGACATTTGTGCATGTTCCAAAGGATGAAAGGTCCAAGTTGGATGCGAAGACACGACAATGCATCTTTATCAGTTATGGTGAAGATGAATTTGGCTACAGCTTATATGATCCTGTTGAGAAAAAGGTTGTTAGAAGCCGTGATGTGAAGTTCATAGAAGATCAAACCATTGAAGACATTGATAAGATGAAGAAGACTACACCCGAGGAAGATAGTAGATTGT
>NW_017727100.1:105902-117110 GCF_001865875.1 Lupinus angustifolius | reverse complement strand
TTGGATACAGTTGAGAATAACGTTCAAAATGGTGAGCAACATGATTATGTTGGTGATCAACAGCTTGGAGATGATTTAGATTTTCCCATTGATATTGGTGAAGATGATCATGAGATGTCACAAGATGAGAATCTTGGTGATGCTTCTAAACCACCTCAAGTTCAACTTCGGATGTCTAATAAGCAGAGGAAAGCATCTACTAGGTACCCTTGTGATAAATATGTTGTTGTGACAGACGGAGGAGAACCTGAATATTATCATGAGGCCATGGAGGATGAAGAAAAGAAGAAGAGGTTGGATGCAATGCAAGAGGAAATGAAGTCCTTGCATGATAATCACACTTTTGATTTAGTCAAATTGCCAAAAGGGAAGAAGGTTTTGGAAAACAGGTGGATTTATAGGGTGAAGCAAGAAAGTAACTCAGGGTGAAGCAAGAAAGTAATTCTACATCTCCAAGGTATAAAGCCAGATTGGTGGTTAAAGGTTTCAGACAGAGAAAGGGTGTTGATTTCAGTGAGATTTTTTCTCCTGTGGTGAAGATGTCATCCATTAGAATTGTATTGAGTATGGCTGCTACTCTTGATTTGGAGGTAGAGCAAATGGATGTAAACACTACTTTCCTTCATGGTGATTTGAAGGAAGAGATTTATATGAAACAACCTGATGGTTTTCTTGTAGAACGGAAAGAACACTTTGTGTGTAGGCTGAGAAAGAGTCTATATGTCAAATGTGTGAGCAAGGCTACAAGAAGACTACTTCTGATCATTGTGTTTTCATTAGAAAGTTTGCTGATGGTGATTTTATCATCCTGTTATTGTATGTTGATGACATGCTTATTGTTGGGGAAAATATTTTCAGGATAGACAGGTTGAAGAAGTAACTAGGCAAGTCATTTGCCATGAAAGACATGGGAGCTGTTAAGCAGATTCTTGGTATAAGAATCATGCGAGATAGGCAAGAAAAGAAAATTTGGCTGTCACAGGAACACTATATTAAGAGAGTATTACAGAAGTTCCAGATGGAAAATGCTAAGGCGGTAAGCACTCCTCTTGCTACTCATTTTAAGTTGAGTGCTAAACAGTGTCCTTCAAATGAAGCTGAAAAATCATATATGTAGCGATTTCCTTATGCATCTATTGTGGGAAGTTTGATGTATGCAATAGTGTGTACAAGACCAGATATTGCACATATTGTTGGTACAGTTAGTAGATTTCTGTCAAATCCAGGTAGAGAGCATTGGAATGCGGTGAAATGGATTTTGAGGTATCTTTGTGGTACTGCTAGTTTGAGGCTTTGTTTTGGAGGTGATAAACCTACTCTTGTGGGCTATAATGATTCTGATATGGATGGATACATTGATTCCAGAAAGTCTACTTCAGGTTACTTGATTAAGTTTGTAGGGGGAGCTGTAGCATGGCAATCCATGTTGCGAAAGTGTGTTGCATTGTCCACTACTGAGGCATAGTTTATTGTCATTATAGAAGCATGCAAAGAGTTGCTTTGGGTGAAGACATTCTTGCAGGAGCTTGATTTTGTGCAAGACAAATACCTATTATTTTGTGATAGTCAAAGTGCCATTTATCTTGGGAAGAATTCAACTTTTCATTCTAGGTCCAAACACATTGATGTGGGGTATCATTGGATATGTGATGTTTTGGATGCTAGGTTGTTGGAATTGGCTAAGGTTCATACAGATGATAATGGCGCTGATATAATGACTAAGGCCTTAACAAGGTGGAAGTTTGAAACTTGTTGTGAGATCGTTGGTTTGGCGATTCTCTCCACATAGTTGTGAGGGGGAGATATGTTGGGTTTGGGCTCCCTTCCTATATGGAGAAAGACCCAGTTGGACAAAGCCCACTTTTTCCACTTAACCTAATAGATAGGGGTCAGATGTGGCAAGAGAGTCAAGGCAATTTAGGCAAAAAGAGGCAATTGAAAAGTGTGAGAGAAGATAAGAAAACTCAACCCGTAGGAACTCCGAGCAGCTGTGGGAAATTTGCGATTATGCCTTTGTTCACCGTTGGATCGGGCTGAAATTTGGAAAGCAGGTTCACAACTTATATTTATTCATTTTTAATGGTTGGATCGGTGAGACGACGTCCGAGGTGGTAGAAATCAAGTTGTTACAGCAGATGTTGTTTCTGGTTTTTGCTGGTTTTTTTGCTCTCATTTTCAAGCTTGTGGCTCTGTTGTATGCCGTATTGTTGAGCACGTTTGGTGCTGTATTTTAGAGACACTCTTGTATTCCTATTTTCATTATAGTGGAGCTTGATTGAATGGCTTGTGCTCGTAGTTTTTACTTCTCACTTTGGGAAGGTTTTCCACGTTAAAATTTCGGTGTCCATTGTGTGTTACTGCATTATTTGATATTGCTCCTCATAAATTCTAGCAAGTTGGGGAAATTATTATCCGCTGCATATACTCTATTAGAGTTTACATTGTTATTATGTTGAATTTACGATCGTAATATATTTGGAAGGCAAAAGCATGCTCCTAGAAGAAGCTATCAGCACTTGCATATTGGAGAGGGTAAAAGGAGCAAACAGGAAAATTCAAAATTAAAACACTCTCTTGTTAAGGTAAAGAGAAATTCAAAATTGGAAATAAAATATCAATCTAAACAAATCTGTGCAACTCCAATTGTTGATCTATAAATGTCATTGTCATTCACTCAACTTAAATAGGAAATAGTTTTTCAAAAAGAAGCAACAAAAATAACATGGCAAAATTTTCAAATGATTGAGGTTAGGGTTCTTGATTTGTTGTACTCATATCCAATAAAGTTTCTAATCGTAATATATATACATTTATATATATATATATATATATATATATATAACTCTCGAATCCAATGACTTTTCATTATGATCCATTAATAATAATATTTTCAAATGTATCGTTAAAGAAAACCATTCTAAACCAGAAATTCATTGTAAATATCATAAAATAGAATAAAATATTACAAAAACAAACTAATAAAGAAAAAGTTATTTAATCACACCCGATATCAAGAACAAAAATCCAAACACAATAGATTATATGTTAGATTTAGTTACACTAATCCAAGATAATAGTTTTTCACATCTGATGGCCTAGGACAAATTGGAAAGAAAACTAGTTTCATATGACTCTGATTTTGTGTGTATAGGTGTATATGCATCTATTGAAATAATGTTTGGACCCTAGTTGTTTTGGTTGTGCACTTGTGCTATATATAATTTTTAACAGTTATAATTTTATTTTTTTGGATCATAGGATGGATGACTATTGAATTTTTTTTGAGATTCAAGATAAAGAAATGGAAATCTATGTTGCTGAAGAGGAGAACCATCGAGCTCATGAAGACTATATTGCTGCAATGAGGCTAAGGCATTGGGCGGAACAAATACACATGGAGAAAAATTTCAATGAGGAACTTGCCAAGCTCATGGAAAAATTCTCCACATAACGGGCATAAACAAAATTCAATGGTATCTGCTATTTTGATTGTTGGATGTTGAACATGTGCATACAAACAAATAAGCACATCAAAGAAGACAGAGATGATAAATATTGTTCTTAGATGAAAACTATACACATCATCATTTTACGAAGTTATAAAACTTTGTATTTCCTTTTATCTTTTTGTATATGAAGACAATAATTTCTTTTGGGTGTTGTAAGATGGCTAAAATTGAGATGATAATCCATTTTTATGATCTTTGATACTATTGGCTAGAAATTTGATGTGATTGATCTTATTTTGTGTTTTTTCTTATAACTTTTATGAATAGTTACTAAACTTATCTCCAAATTTACTTATCTAGTTTGTTATATGCAAGAACTTGATTGAGATTATCAATCAATTATGATCAATTTTGAATCAGTTTTAATTGTTTGTGTTTGTAACAAACACAAACATTTATCTTTTTAATTGTTTGTATTTATGTTTGTAACAAACACAAACATTTATCTCTTTAAAAAACAATTAAACTGATTCAAAATTGATCATAATGATAATCTCAATGAAGTTTTGTACATATCAAACTAGATGACTAAATTTGGAGATAAGTTTGGTAATTATTCATAAAAGTTGTAAGAAAAAACATAAAATAAGATTAGTCATATCAAATTTATATCTAATAGTACCAAAGATCATAAAAAATGGATTATCATCTCAATTTTAGCCCACTTACAATCCCAAAAGAAATCAATGTCTTCATATACTAAAGGACAAAAGAAAATACAGAGTTTATTAACTCTGGGTTCTTAAAATGCTGATGTGTGTGGTTTTCAACTAAGAACAATATTTATCTTCTATGATGTGTTTATTTTTCCTGTGCAACATTCAACAACCAGAATGTCAGATACCAATGGAATTTGTTTATGCTTGATATGGGGAGAATTTTTCCATGAGCTTGGCAAGTTCCTCATTAAAAAATTTCTCCATCTACACTTGTTTGCCCAATGCCTTCACCTCATTGCAGCAATATTGTCTTCTTGAGCTCGACGAAGTTTCACCTCTTCAGCAATATAGATTTCCATTTCTTTATCTTGGATCTCCACAAATTTTCAATTTTCATCCACTTTATGATCCAAAAAATAAATATTTACATTATACAAATATTTCCATTTTTTGTCAAAAGGATATATATGCTCCCCTTAACCATTAGAGAAAACAACCCCTTTTAAATAAGAGAAAAGATGTATATATTAATAGTGTAAGATTTTTTACATAGTCAATATATCATCCACCATTTATTTTCAATCAGCATTGACTCTTAAATAGAAGTAATTGAAATGAATGGTAGAAGATGCACTGAGTGTGTATAAATTTTTACACTATCAATGTATAAATATTACAATCTTTAAATAAATCATAGCATTTTTTAATAGCCTAAGTTATTAGCATTGCTAATTGAATAAAAATAAGATGATGATGATGATTCATAAATTAAGCAACGGAACAATATCTCTTCTTGTTTGCTTCTCTACAACGTTGTTATTTGTCCTTACTCGCTCGTTTTGCTATATATTTTTAAAATCATCTCCTATATGATATCATCATATTTGAGTCAATATTTACCTTTACAATTTAAGATAAAAAAGTGCAAAAGAGTGTAGCATACTATCTCCATAGAAATATATTTCTGGGCATCAAACAACCTATGAGATGTGAGGAATGAGGAAAAAAAGAATTATATAAATAAAGGTTGAGAAGGAATTTTATAAATGCTTGTTGAGAAATTTCATATCTTCTTTTACAATCATATATCCATATGGTTGAAGTTGACGCCTTTCAACAAAGGAGGAGTAAATTATGGCGATCCAATCAAGCATAATGGAATGTTATTTGATCTCATAATAACATGAGTAGGTTATTATGAAATAGAATAAGCACAACCATTTTCAAAATCAAAGAACTAATTAATGGTTTGGTCACGGTAATTTATCTCTCCAAGTTGGAAGTGTTTTATATACGGATAGATATATAAAAGAAGACAAAAAATTTAAACATCCATACCCATAGATCCTTTTCATTATTCTTATTTCAGTTCTTTGTTTTCCTCCTACATACACCATGCAGGTTTTTTATGTGTATGGTTGCATGTTAACAAAATTAAAACCTTTTCAATATGGAGATAGATACTGTTACCTTTTTCTCATCATTTTCCTAAAATTGTATACGTAAATCTCATCTGAAATACGACATAAGATCATATCCGGATATGGTTATATTCCAAATTCAGAAAATGGTAACTACAATAACCTATCTATTTGAAGAATATGGTTGCCAACATACAGAAACACACTAAATCTCCTAAATAATATTTTGGTATGGTGACTAAGAAGCTACTTAGACAATGGAGAATAATTAGATTGTGAGGTTGAGAAGTAAAATACAACATGAAGAAAATATTGAAGAGATAATATCAACATTTGACATAACTTTTCGTGATTTAAATTATTGAGAAGCTTAATTTTCTTTACTAAAAGCACAGATTCTCTTCAATACTCGGATGATTATGTATATATTGTGACTTATGTTCCCATAAAACTTTAAGTAAGTCTAATAAGCTTGCGGATTGAGGAGCAAGATGAAAAAAATGTTAGGTTCTTTAAGTTACATGAAAGTCTTTGATCCTATTCTTTTTAACAATTTAGCAATGAACAGCAGTTGTTCATAGTGGTATAGTTTATTGAGAACTCCATTTTCCTACCCTAATTAGTCTACTAATTAACTATAAAATAGTGGGAAAATATACAATACCTTATGGTTCTTCACATGGTGGGGCTCTTCTTCAAGTGATAGTCTTGTTTTTTCTCCTATTCAATCCTGATAGTGATTGTCAAAAGAAAAGGTATGATGAGTTTAAGATATATTATGAAGGAAATATAAGCAAAAGGAAATCATAAGATGGTTATGCAAGACCAAGAACTTACCAACTCTTCCTCCTCTCATTTATCTTCCACATACTTCTTTCTCTTTATTTCTCTATGGAATAAACTTTTTTTTAAAGCAATTTTTTTAATAATTAGTAATGTTTACAATCAATTTAGTTTATTCATTAGGGATGTACTATATTTTTTCCATCTTTATGTAATTAATTAAAATATTATTATAATGATATAAGATTGATTTCAAATAAATTTAATCATTAATGGGGTAAACAATCTTTAAATTCATGCACATGTTTTTGGTAAATAAATGTAGTTATTAGGAAGAAAAGATTCGAACGGTTGGACTATCATATGTTAGTTAATATAGAAACATATTTTTAAATTCATCTATCAAATTTAATCTCTTCACGTTTTTCGAGGTGTAAGTGTGCACCATCCAAACCAAGCAAAATCACAACCACTCAAAAAGATCTATAAGATAACCAAAAAATATCTACAAAAATAAGTAGTATCAAGGATATATTGTCCAAATTTGTATCGTAAATCATGTCAAACATCAATAATATTGAAATAAAAGCAAAACGAAATTAATACATAATTTTTTTTAATTGACATATCATGTTTTTATTAATGCATAATATGATTTGAGATATAGTTTAAGATAACATATTTAAACATAGATAAGTTTTTGAAATGAATAGATAAACAGTAAACAATAGAAATATAAGGAGGAAAAGGTTAAATTAAAGTTACTCCTATAACTAAAGCAAGAGAGAACAATACAAATATTAACTACAGTATTTTGATTCATATCCCTACCTCTAATCCTATCCCTTTCATTCTTATATTCCCACCTCTGATCTCTTCCCCTCATTTTCTTTTCTAACCCATACATCTTTTCTTTCTTCCCCATTTCTCTCCATACCCATAGCTCTTACCTTCTTTCTTTGAACTACTAGTCCCTCCCAAACCCATTGCTTTCCCATTTCTCTCCAATGCTTTTGTGCATCAATATATAGGAAATGAAGAATTCTTATATTCCCACTGCTCTATTTATCTTAATAGTTAAGCAAAATCAGAGATATAACACGTGGCATATAGAAGTAACATTAGGTTTTTATATTAATCTTCTTATCATATTTTATAAGTACTATAATAAAAATACTTGCACTCATTGGCTACCTGCAAAAATGTTCCCCTAATAGCTTATCTAATCATTTTTTATGATATTAAGTTAGATTCACTTACTCTAAGAATAAGTTTAAAAATTTACTCTCACATCATAGTCATAAATTTTTGGAAAACCCAATGGTTTGAATTAGTGAGCAAATAAAATAAGTAGAATTAATGGCTAAGATTTCGAGTAAGTGAATTTCATCTCATTATATTATGTATCATAATCCATTTTAGTCATAGAAAGACAATAATTTTTTATCAAATAGAGATGTTATTATTTGGGAAGTAATTTTTGCTATGGATTTTAGTTTTTTATTTTCTCCTTAAAAGAAATTAAATGGACAAAGGGGAAATTAGACATTGGTAATTTTTAAATATTCTAATTTTAATCATATTTTTATTATATATTATAATTAATGTAATATTATATCTCTAATTATTTATATTTAAATATTCAACTAACATCATATTATCTATCTAAAATCAAACTTATAATTCTCATTCATAATTAATATTCTTTAAATTTTAGCCTATAATTTTTACTTTTGAGATTATTAATTTGAAATATTAAATTAATTATAAAAAAGTATGAGTTGACAATTCCTATCAAAAAATTAGTAAAACTTATAAAGAAAATATTGTACTTAATGAATCGATAATGGATTAATGTTTCAATGCATAAGCATGAATTAGGATAAATTAATGTATTTAATAATGCATAAAAGACTAAAATAATGGTATATTTGATCCATGAATTAACACATTTTTTCTAATTTATTTCCTAACCATTATTTGAGTCTTTCCTATAGGTGTAGTTTTTAAAAGCAAGTTGTTTCAATTTAATTGTCATTTCAAAGTTAAAGACAATAGTAGTTACTTCTTCAATAATTATACTATAATCTTGATTATTATGGAGATAATAAATAATATTGGAATAAATATAAGACAAAAGTTAAATAGTTGCTTCATAATTTTAAGTGAAAAGTGCAAAAAGTCCTTCTAAACTTAACGGATTTTGCAAATAGTCACCGTGAACTATTTTTCTTCATAATTAACCCTTATATTTTATAAGTTGATGAAATTGGTCAATATATAAATATTGTAAAATTGCAAATATATCAACAAGGAAATGACTACAATGAGGCTCACAACAATGATAATGCAATAGTGCAAGCTAGTAAGCGTTGATATATAAAGGAAACCACTATCAAAATACAAAATTATTTACGAAAATGATAAATAAATTTCAAAATTAAAAGTTATAAATGTAGTAATATTGATATATGTTATAAAATTTAAATAATAATAATAATCTAATACTCGAAATTAAGGAAATGCATGAGTTAGAAATTTCCATTGCCATTATTTATAATTATCTTTATTTGGAGAACAATTTAACTAATTGTTAAAGTTTCAAGAATAATTAGGAAAAAAAGTGGTTCAAGATAGTTATTTGCAAAAGTAATAAAGTTTAGAGTTTTTTATATATTATTCCCTAATTTTAAAGAAATAGATGGATTATGAAGCACATGAATTTATCCCATGCATTTAAGCATAATTGACTACCCACCCAATAAATACATTTATTTACTTAATAAATTATATAACCTTTTATTTATTTCCACTATTGCTTTATTTCCCTAATTGATTTTATACCTTAGTGATCAATATTATTATAATTGCTTTATTTCCCTAAATGATTTATTATAATTTATTTTACAGGTCATTCATAAATTCATGTGCATTTATTTACTTTCCTAGTTGTTTTATACTTCACTGGTTAATATTATTATAATCCTCCAAAATATTAACAATAAAAATATTAAAATGCTTTATGTTTCGAGATATAAATTATATAATTAAAATGATTTATGCTTTATGCTTTATATAAAGTAATTAAATGATTTATTTAATTAGATACCTTTTATTAAGAATTTATAGAATTAACTAATATTTGAGGAAGGTGTAGCTACACAATAAGGAAATTGTTCATAAGATTTATATTAAAATTATGATGGTTTATTTGGTTAGGATTATCTTTGGTAGGTGGGTGATACTTATAGTTTACACAAAATAATAATGCAAATATAATGTTACTTTTGCATGCCATGTTTAATATATTGAATTTTGCTTACTAAGTCAAAATCAAAAGTTCACTTTATGAGAGCGATACTTGTTGGGAGGGATAATCATAAATCCTAAATGGTAAATAATAGAAGATAATGTAATATTAAGATAAAGATAAATAATTGAATTTTATAGTAATTATATTTCTTATTTATATGGTTATGATTATCAATATTCTCACTATTCAATAATATAATACAAAAATAAAAATCTATTTTGTTGAAAATAAAAAAATGATTTTTTTATTTGTAGAAATCAACACTTATAAAGCAATAAGATGTATTGATAAATTATTACTCCATCTATTTTAAAATAATTGTCAACTTATAATTTCTAGAAGATATGAAAATGCTTATTATTTTAATAATATTATTATAGATAGAGTAAATTTTGAAATAAAAATAAAGTTTAAATCCTAAAATATAAAACTAAATATGTGTTTCAAATTATCATTTTTTCCAAAATGTTCTATTTTGTTGAATACAATTTGACTATAAGAATGTCATTATTGAAAAATGGAAAATACATTAAAAAGAAATGAAAAATAGGAGATGAAAAAAGAAACAGTAAATAATGGTAATATTGAAACTAAAATATAATTATGTATTGAGTTTCCAAAAAATATCGAAGGATTGATTTAAATTAGTATAAGAAGGTTAAAATATTAAAAGATATAGATTATGTGTTTCTTTTAATTTTCTACAATTATTTTAAAATGTTATACCTAAATTTTGGAAGGAGGGGGGTAGAAATAAATAGAGATGGCTACAGCCCACTACACATTCTACACACAAGAAAGTTTACTTGTACTTGTATAGGCATCCACTTGCTCAATTTATGTTGGTTCTAGCATGTATATGTGGACTCGTAGCAATGGATATATTTTAGTTCCTTTAAAAATAAAAAAATAAAAATTTTCTTGAAGGATTACTACTTTGACATTTTGTACGTCAGGTATTTGTGAGCCGAAAAACGAAAATAATATTGAATGTGTAGAGTATCAAGGATTGCACTTGCAACGTTTTACCTATGTTTTGATAAAGACAAAGTTTTATTAAAGCCTGAAGATGGCTCAACAATCAACATACCTAGAACTCATTGGTCATATCTAGACTAGGTTATATCAATAGAGTTATATTTCTAAGTAGTCTGGGATGTGTGCCTTAGTGAGTGAGTATAAATGAGGTAAACCTAGATGCAAGTCTAGCAAGCCATTATAATTGTCATATCATATTCATGAGACATATCATCTAGTTTATTGTATGTTCATGCATTAATCTTACATGTTTTATGTGTATATTAGGCATAATATAATTGCTAAAACATATATAGGAGTTCAGCATAACATATGAGTAAGTTTGCCTTTTTAATCACGTCTTTAATATTTTGGTTAATCGATTAACGTGGTGACTTAATCGATTACCTCAACTATTTTCTATTATAACTCTTTTATGTTTAAACTGCTTAACTGAATGTAACGGTTTGAAGGGTCAAATCTGTTTTGTATAAGTTCTGGCAAAT